>NW_003553467.1:0-1830 GCF_000090795.2 Amphimedon queenslandica | reverse complement strand
GGACCTTATTGATAATAATGGACAGTGTAGCCTCTATATAATGGAGGCTTTGTGTCAAGACAGTGTCTCTAATATACAGAGGTGTCCTTTATGTGGAGGTTATTTTATACAGTAAGGAATGTAATTGGTACACTAGGTGCTGTCCGTTAAATGGAGGTGTACGCTATAGAGAGTGTCCATTAAGAGAGACTATACTGTACATAATGTATGTGACATGTACATGTACATGTATATAGCAACCACATTAATAATCTTTTGTCACATAATTAATTACATGTACTGTAGAGGTTTATTTGATTAATGGAAGGGAGTGGTATTGCGTGGCAGTAACAATTAATTTACAATACCACTTGTAATGGATATAATATATACATGTACATGTACATGTATATAAAAGAGTATTAAAGGTACATGTACATATGTATGGGTCTATATACATTGGATGTACATATATTCAAATGTACATGTACACATGCAGTTCTGTATATTTAAATGTACAAGTTTGAAATACTTACAGCTGGAAAGGCAGCCTTCTCTCTTGAGTAGGGGAATGGCCAGTTTGAGGCTGTCACCAAGTACATGGGATGAGGAGCATTCTAGAGAGAGAGAGAGAGAGAGAGAGAGGGAGGGGGGAGTAAGAGAAAGGGAGGTGGTTATGATAATACAGGCATTGTTGTTCTGTGAGAGCTACAGTAAAAGGGGAACATTAGACACTTTGAATTTTTGCTGATAAGAACAATACAAACAATGTCCCCAGCTTCCTGTAACAACTACAGGATATCAATTCAAAATATTATGTACACTAAAACAGCTGCAAGGGAATACATGTACACATGTATGTGCATATGTACATGTACATGTACGTGTGTGTATGTGTTTATAGGATGTAGTAATATTAATTATAATAATTATAATAAATATTTGTGAGTAATTGGAACTATGTACTGGTACAAGAGCTGTACATAGCATTCCAGATAATCTAATAATTAATAATAATTAATTAAATAATTAATAAATGAGAGGAGTACTGGAGGGGAGGAGAGGGAGAGAGAGGGGGTACTAACCTTTAGTACATTGTTTTTAACGTCATATTTTCCTTCTTCTACTTCAGAGATTTCCTGTCTTATAGCTATGGGGAGGGAGGGAGGGAGGGAGGGAGAGAGAGAGGGAGAGAGAGAGAGAGAGACAGAGAGACAGAGAGAGAGAGAGACAGAGAGAGGGAGAGTAGCTTAATAATAATAATTTCAATGAGTACATATACTGTACAGTTACACATCAAATATATTTCAATAGTAAATAGAAAGTAGACAGGTAGTCTGTAGGAGAGGTCTACAGGTACATACCACATTCAATAATTATGTTAATGAAATATGAACCAAGTCACACACTAACTACACTATACTACCAATAGTATATAGTACTCACTACTAGCCACGCCCATTAAATACCACGCCCACTACATGCAAAGTGACATGGACTAAATTAAGAAAGTGGTTTGTAAAATGCTTTAGTTAAAAATTAATATTAATAGTGTAAAATTATGAAAAAAGAAGGAGCTAAATCTTCCATTGCTATATACAAACTTAATACAGCACTATAGCATAGTACATATGTACATGTACATGTACATGTATAGCGTTAACATTATTTTATACATGTACATGTACATGTATATCTTTCCAGTGAAATGGACTATAGCTACATGTAACAAGGTTTAATGGTTTAGTGATGTTTGGAGTTTAAGGCAAAGGATGAACTATAGAAGGAGAAGGACAACAAAAAACGAAGAAAGACCAAAAACCAAATAATAAAATACTAATAATAATTATT
>NW_003553466.1:0-1830 GCF_000090795.2 Amphimedon queenslandica | reverse complement strand
TCTCCCTCCCTCCCTCCCTCTGTATGTATGTATGTACGTACGTCTCCAGTCACGCCTATTCTGGTCACACCCATGTGTGCACAACTCTCTATTTAAGAATCAATGATCTAATGCGGTAGCATTCTAATGAAATATTTTCATTGATGTGGGTGTGGTACTGTAATTAAAATGGCGCCTACCTTAGCCAATCTTACTTGCAGCAACATAAGACTGATCTGTTGTCAAGACATTTCACCAGCAGAGAAAATTTAAGAAAACTCACACAAATCTTCAAGTTTTTATTAATTATGGTTGAATGACAGAATAAAGTACTTCAAATGGCTCATCAGAGAAAAGAAAGTCTTAAAGTACTGTGCTTGAAAATATCATAGTAAAAATTAAATTATACTTATTAAAGTTACAACTGAGATTCTTCACTGCTAATAAAGCTAGAAGAGCAAGCTATAAAATTTCCTTTCATGCATGCAAGTCACAAGTTCTGAGCTGCTCTGCATGTGTATCATTCAAGTTACAATTTGACTGTGACAACAACATTAGCCTTTGTGACATCTAAAGATTGTATATTGCCATGCTAGCTTGTGCTCGCCCCTTCAATGTTCTACATTCGCCTAGTATTAATCATTGTTGAAAATGTAAGATTTTGATGCTTTTAAAATACGCAAAATGCTATTTTTAGTGCACTATACGTACGAACGCTAAAAAGGGGTGTGGCCAGATTTTCGGCGCGCTTCGCGCGCCATTCATCTCTAACCCATCTCATCATTTCCTTCCCAGCTACGCCCCTGAGGAAGATAAAGATTTGACTGATAAAGAAAAGAATCTTGCAAATTCCGAAATGAAAGGAGCCACACCTACAATTATAAATAGTGTGTGGGTGTAGATGTAATGATAGACTATAATCATAGAGCATGAGAGTACTTTATTCATGTTTAATAAATTATAAAATCTGTGATACTATTTATGGTTAAAGTATACATAAGCCTACATTGCATTACAATTTGAAGACTAGTTGCAAGAACTTGAGAGCTGAAAAGTATCGCCCAAAGCCTCTGAAGAAATGGTTTTGAAATATAAAGTTACAAAAATAGCCTCCTTAGACTCACTGGACTGAAACCAGGTATATACCTGTATATCCACAAAGTATGCACTGTCAATCACTGTCTCTATTATGGATCAGATCAGTAGTAGTAGAATATGAATACTGTAGAACCCAATTAGATGAAAACAATCATTTCTATGAGTTAAGTGATCATAAAATGATCATTGCATGAGCTGAACAATGCATACATGCATTGGATAACATCCAACATCTAATGTTATTTTGGTTTTGCATGTCATACTTTCTATTCTTGGCAACATACAAAGACCAAAGTAAACCATGACAGTATGTTAATCATTTTCTTTTAATGTCATAGGTGATCATGTAAGAGTCTTTCATGATTTATACAATCATCACATGATGGTGGTGAGAGTTATTGATGATCAAAGACTCCGTGTCATCCATTACACAGGATAACCCACGTACCTCCTCTGACAGCTTCAGTGCTCCTTCTCTATCCTCAAGTTTCTTTAGTCAAAGTTTAGTGGAGGCATAAACTTAACTTCAAGCTCCCCTTTTGTAAACACAGCCTCCTCTTATGTAATCTCTTTCGTTGATATAAATTTGAGTCCCACTTGTGAAAGCAGCTATACTATGGTGGAATGTCAGGTGCAGTATGTGCTCCACCATTCTCTGGCTCATTCATTGGGCTTGCGATCGTAAAAAAGGAAACCATTACTCTTGATCTAGGCAAAAGTAACATCGAGCTTGGGAATATAAAGATCGTAAAG
>NW_003553465.1:0-1831 GCF_000090795.2 Amphimedon queenslandica | reverse complement strand
ACTTGTTATCCATGTAGTTATTGCAGTTATTGTTATGCTACACATCCCACTGTAACCAAAGTTTTGATAACAGTAATATCTCTCTAGAGAAAGAGAAAAGAGAAAGTAGGAATCAAAAGAAAGGTACAAAAGGGTGAAAGTTTAAAATAAACAAAAATTTCGCAAAATAAGGTTTCAGCCACACAAATTTTTATAATTTTATCCACTGTTGTATTCGTGTGTGCAATGTGCAATAATTACATGTACCTTAGACATGGTATCCCTAGTGTGACGTTCATTTCTTCTCTACTGGTAAAATGAAATGTATTCAATGTCATCTGAGTGGAAGGTTCACCAATCGACTATAAAAGAAAACATATGGTATAATTATTGTCTCATTGTGTATATTCATTTTTTACTTGTGCTGCTAGTAGTCCAACAGGTTCTCCTGGTTCAGCTACTGCTCTTAAACACTTAAACTGTGACAAAGTCCTGAACTTTTCAGGAGTTAATAAAGTCTATCTACAAGAAAATGGACACAGAATGTAAGCATGTACATGTACATGCATACAGTATGCATAACAAGTCTGATGTATTAATAATGTAATTGTTATAATTGTTTTTTAATGTTGAGTTGGTGCTGATGTATTGCAAAAAGAACTGAACCAAATTACCTGTCAGGTCTGAGGACTGATGTACACGAAGGAGGATAATAAACAGCATCATATTTGTCAGGTAACCTGTAAAATAATTATATTCTTATAATTAATGCTTAGCTTACAACTAACTAATTTTTGAATGAGCATTGCTAAATTACACGTACACATTTCACAATTACATTTACAGTATTTTAATTTCTAGATATTAAAAGAGAAAATTGAAATAATAAAAATTAAAAATATTGCTATAAATATATACATGTACATGCAGTTGCTAGGGTTTATTTTACAATTAATTTCAATCCACAAATCACACTGACGAATCTCTTTGTAATATAATGCGTGGGCGAATCAAAGGCACCACCATTGCTACAACTTCAACAATGTGAATGGTATGAAAATGTAGCACAGTTGGAATATGTAGTACTGCACAGTATAATATGTATGGGCTGTTCTTTTAGCCACAAGCTTTGATAGAGGCAAACCACAGCTACAGCTACATACATTATACATGTAATAATAATAATATTGATAAATGAGATCTGATTGCCTTGGGCCTGGACACTTTCGGGGACTTTTTCAATAAAATTTGATCCGCTCGTGCACCACAACAAACCAATCAAAGCACTGTTGATTCGTAGATTACAGGAATTATTGCACTCGGGACGGTCTCAACAAAAATGTAGCACTCGGCTTCGCCTCGTAATACATTTTCCTCTCGACGGCCCCTCGTGCAAAAAATTTCCGTAACCTATTCTCAATGGTGCTTAAATTAATACTTAACAGGACAAGGAAAAATACCGTATAAGTGTTTTTGCGATGGTTACAAACTTTGTGGATATTGCGAATCTCTACCTGACTCACGACAATAAAATCAGCAAAAATCAATTTAATATGGTAGCCACTAGCCACGTGACATGTGGTAGGATTCACAAAATTTAAATCTGGGCAAATTGGAATTTTAGTAGATTTAGAGAAATAAATTCCCTCAAGAAATACAGTACATGTACATGTACATGGCAGACATACAATGCACATGTACATAAATTATACATGTACATGTAACGCAATGTGAGACTTATCAGACTAAGTACAGAACTAAAATAACACTCAGTAAAAAATAAATTTGGTTGTGACAGTTCTAAATAAGCCAGGCTACATATGTCATACCGTACAGAATTAATAGTGAAAGC
>NW_003553464.1:0-1831 GCF_000090795.2 Amphimedon queenslandica | reverse complement strand
CTACATTAGAAGTACAAGGAGGAGCTAATAATATCCTAGCTACCCTCCTCATGGCTCCCTGCTATCTAGTCTAGTATAAATTTAAAAATTGAGGTGAGGATCAACTTAAACTTTTTACACAGCATATAAGGACATTGATATGTATCAGAAAATGTGATAAAAATTTGGGGTGAATTTGGAGCCAATTTTTTGGAGAAAAACTATAGGTAATATAGCCTGCCTTAACTCAAAAACTATGAGCCGGAATCAGCTCAAACTTTCTTCATAGCATAAGGACATCAATATGTATCAGAAAATTGAGAGTGATTTTAGAGCTATTTTTAGAACTCAGTAACCATGGGCTATACTAAAAATTATTTTTCAAAAATTGGCATATTGTTAAAAATGGCAATAAATAAATAAATTTAGCCAAATGAGCTTATTATTTTACATATCATCTGAAAATTAGCTAATAAGCACCCATAAATTTTATTACATCATAAACAGTCCTTATTAAGTTCAATAAGTTAGGGTCTACTATGTTACAATACTTATTATTATTACTAAATACAATACTAACCAGAATTAATAATCAACATTGCCTGGAATGCCATCAGTGCACATGATTGAAAGTTAACCTGTAGATTACATGTACTATCCAGTGCATGTGTGGTGTGTTTGGGCTACTTACTGTATCTGTGGTAATGATACTGTTAATAAAAGTACATTACATAATAAAGTTATTTTTAAAATATTTATCATCAATAGGAAGAACGTCAAAAATATAAGAGTAATGAAAGAAATTAAGAAAAGAGAACTTCCACTATTATACATGTAAAAGTAAAATGTTGAATACATTGAAGAAGCATATGAGCTTATGAAAAAGAAAGAGCCCCTGGTATAACATATTGGTATGGTGATAAGGTGCAATAATATAATCATTATGTAAAGTAGTATGAAGGTGATAATGTTGGTGATAAGAGGTGCTAAAATTGTGTGGTGGTTAGATGATACCAGTGTGAAAGTAGCGTTCAAGATATGATATCATGTTTTTGCAGGTTGATCAGTTGCTGCACTTGTTTTTGATGATGAGTTTTCTCCTGTATTCTCTTTTCTTCCTCCATCATATCAAATATCATATCACTATAAACCTTTTGAAGATAATTAGTTAATGCTGAGTCAGGATTAAATGCTTTAGCTATATCAATATGGTTTGGATGAGGTTTTAAACCATATTTAACAACTAAAAGCCTAACAAGCTCTAAATTATAATTAATTATAGCGTAATAAAACAAGGTTTTACAATCAGCAGTTTCAGCTAGTGCATTACAATGAAGGTCAGTTAAAAAGTATTGTACTAGCTCAATACTACCAGCTTCACATGCTGCATGAATTGAAGTGTATCCATTATTATCAGGATCATCAGGAGTACAGGGGAAGGTCTCTATGAGATAATGTACCATGCGAATATTATCAGAATGAGAAGCATAATGAAGAGGAGTACGACCACACTTGTCTTTAGGTGTTGGGTTAGATGTAATATTTGGTTCCAAATACTGGTATAGATAAACTCTTTTTATTAAGTGTAAGCAGGAAACGCCATCTTTATCTTGTGATAAAGGATCCAATCCATGTGTCTCAATCAATGTTTTTACTATTCCAATATCTCCTGCCTCACATGCTGCATGAAGTAAACCACGTCCTCTATTATCCATTACATTAACACCTTGAGGATAAATACTGACCAAATAATGAAAAATATTAATATGGCCATTACTGCAAGCTGTATGTAATACAGTGGATCCTTCATCATCGTTAGCTATAAGGAGATCATGATGAGTAGAACTACCAG
>NW_003553463.1:0-1831 GCF_000090795.2 Amphimedon queenslandica | reverse complement strand
GCATTTTAAAAATTTCAAAAAATTGACAAGTGAAAAATTCCTGAAAGTTATTACATTTTCTGATGCATATACATGTACTTATGTAGTGTACAGAAGTGGAGCTGATTCCCATTAAGTTTGGATTTTTTATGATTTTTTTAAATGTGCTGTATATTTGTACCATGTTTGAACTGATTGTTAGTGGGTGTTCCCGGTATTGTCTACTGCGCATGCGCAGATTCTCCTGTATAAATGAATGGGCCAACCTGAAAGCTGCTCGAGCTGAGGAGGTCTGAGTTAATTGGTAGGTGTGGTTAATGATTATGGCCCATCCTACATTGTAGTGAAGATGTCTGGCTTATTTTTGTTAACAAATTGACTCTGGCTGGGACTTAGAATATTAAAGGACCTTCTTTCTTGATGTCTTTGGGCGACGGGACATCTTTCACTATCATTGGGGAGTTGTACTC
This sequence comes from Amphimedon queenslandica, assembly GCF_000090795.2. Classification (NCBI taxonomy): domain Eukaryota; kingdom Metazoa; phylum Porifera; class Demospongiae; order Haplosclerida; family Niphatidae; genus Amphimedon; species Amphimedon queenslandica. Next base: position 1,382 of record NW_003553463.1, on the reverse strand, counting down.
AATCCTGGCCTGTCCGAGGCTTACCTTATCCATTACAACTGTAGTTACCGAGGTAAATACACTATAGATCAATACTGTATTGTGTATGTATAACTACTGTATAAGCTTATGAGTTTTACTGTATTACTGAACGTGTACAATGAGGTAAAGTACTGTTTAAAATACAGTACAATACTGTTTTAACTGCTGTATATTAGTGTTTTTACTGTTCTATTTATAGTGAGATGGACTTTGATGTACACTAATGAAGTCTTACTCCTTCTCAAGGTGATGGATCATCTTTTACCAAGATAGGACAGCTTATATTCATTATATCTTTTTAATTGTACAACATTACTGTATATACTGAGATATTTAACTGTTGTTTAATTACTGTGTAGTGTGTAGACTGTTTTACCTGTATTTTAGTGTAGTATCAAGTTTTTTATAACAATAACAGTGACTATTTAGCTAACTATTAGGTGTGATGATGGCAGTAGTGTCGTTATTACTGAAAAGAATGTATTAATTAAGGAGATATGCGCAATACTTTTGTGCATCCGCAGAAAGTTGAGTGGTGTCTACTGCACATGCACAGACCTCCTGTGTAAAGGAATGGGCCAACTTACTGTAAGTAACATACCATCTTTACAAAAATGGCCAAAAAATCACTCCAAATTTTTATTACATTTTCTGATACATATTGATGTCCTTATGCCGTATAGGGAAGTTGAGCTGATTCCGATCAAGTTTGGATTTTTTATGATTTTTTATAGTTGCTCCAGAATGAAAGAAAACTCCCTATACTATAGTACAGGGATTTTTGGGAAATTTCAATAAAATTGACAAGTGAAAAATTCCCCAGTTTTATTACATTTTGTGATGCATATACATGTACTTATGCAGTGTAGGGAAGTTGAGGTGATTCTTATCAAGTTTGGATTCTTTATGATTTTTTATAGTTGCTCCAGAATCAGACAAAAGTCCCTGTACTATAGTACAGGCATTTTAAAAAAATTTCAAAAAAATTGACAAGTGAAAAATTCCTGAAAGTTATTACATTTTCTGATGCATATACATGTACTTATGTAGTGTACAGAAGTGGAGCTGATTCCCATTAAGTTTGGATTTTTTATGATTTTTTTAAATGTGCTGTATATTTGTACCATGTTTGAACTGATTGTTAGTGGGTGTTCCCGGTATTGTCTACTGCGCATGCGCAGATTCTCCTGTATAAATGAATGGGCCAACCTGAAAGCTGCTCGAGCTGAGGAGGTCTGAGTTAATTGGTAGGTGTGGTTAATGATTATGGCCCATCCTACATTGTAGTGAAGATGTTTGGCTTATTTTTGTTAACAAATTGACTCTGGCTGGGACTTAGAATATTAAAGGACCTTCTTTCT
>NW_003553462.1:0-1831 GCF_000090795.2 Amphimedon queenslandica | reverse complement strand
TTGATAATAACAGTTACCATTAATAGTATCAATAACTCATTGTATCACCATTTATCATACTGTAGCATTGTATGTACAATGATTAGCTATTATGGGATTCACTGTATTTGAATATTTAATGAGTTTTTTGTTAACTTTTATGTGAATGTTTTTATTTAATTTTTTCTACAGGTCAATAATTTATAGTTTTAACATTGTTTATTGGTTTTACTTGGAGCATCTAGTATTGATACTACCTACCATGGTGAGTAGAGGCTAGTATGTACCATAAAGTGAATAATTTATTCTGTTTGAGTTGTATATATTAATAACTGAGTGTAAATTGCTAAGTAATTAATGCCATCAAAACTGTGAATAAAGACTGGTTTATAATTCAATAAGTAAATTCACCTTTCTTTTAACATTATGCTGTCTGCGTGAGTGTAAGTCACAATTATCTTAGCAAAGTTCTGTCATGCCACATTAGCAAAAATCATGCCAGTTTCAAGAGAACACTTCTCATGATTTACTTTTATCTAAGTATGGACTGCTTTTGTTCAGTAGTCAAGCTTTCATTGTTCATTATTTAAACAAAAAACTATTTATTAGAGTTATCATTTTACTAAAATACCTAGTCAAAAGAAATTACTAGTTTGCCACACACTAATTATTAACTGAATAGTTTCAAATTGTTACTTAGTACACACAACACAAGTAATAGCTCTATTGCTAACATAAGGTGGACAAGGTAGACCATTACAGGTTGACCTTGTGAAGCAAATTTGAGCCGCAGTTTGCACATCAGCACCACTGCCATCAATAGATTCAGGATTTTCATCGACACACTCATAGACTTTATTGCTTTTATAACCATAGTAATTAGTCATCAGATATCCTTTATATTCTGTAGTCCATGATGAAGGACATCTAGTTTTAGCAGGAATCATCAGTTTAACACTCTTAGTAGATGTATAACATACTGCACAAGGAGCATTATGATTATCCTTTCCTGGAAATATATCATTAACATGTTCGTATTTAGTACCATACATTCGAGAATACCAAGTTGGTTCATTCGTACTCAAATATTGAGGAACTATTGGTAAACAGACATAGTTAGCTCCTCCTCCTGATGAATCCCAGCGACTACCTCCAGTTATCCCCTCATACAGTAGTTCAGCTCCAGCAGGACAGGACTTCCTTCCCCAACGAGTGTACACTACTCCTCCACTTTTAGGACCAGCTTGTCCTACAGGTCTAGTTGTAGTTAAGTGTCAGTATTGAGAGTAACACTGAACACACAACTAGTGACCTCATTGGAAGAGAAAGAGACTAAGAGAGAGAGACTGAGAGAGAAATATAAGAGATTGATATTCTGTTACACAACACTGCTGGTCTTTATATACTGATCCTCCTATTATAAGTTATATTGTAGTTAATAACCAGTTTAAACCAGTCATACAAACCTGTTTGACCTGTTAATATCAGTTGATGTGATGTTGTTAGAGTGTCCAACTTTATGTCTCTTGTAATAAAAACCTGAGTCAACCTGTTTGACGTGAGGCAGTTGTTATAAGTCTTCTCTTGATAATAACAGTTACCATTAATAGTATCAATAACTCATTGTATCACCATTTATCATACTGTAGCATTGTATGTACAATGATTAGCTATTATGGGATTCACTGTATTTGAATATTTACTGAGTTTTTTGTTAACTTTTATGTGAATGTTTTTATTTAATTTTTTCTACAGGTCAATAATTTATAGTTTTAACATTGTTTATTGGTTTTACTTGGAGCATCTAGTATTGATACTACCTACCATGGTGAGTAGAGGCTAGTATGTACCA
>NW_003553461.1:0-1831 GCF_000090795.2 Amphimedon queenslandica | reverse complement strand
ATAGCAGCTGCTCAAAACCCGCCAAAACCTATTACTAACATAGCTTACCTTTAAGCATGTCTTCAGTCTGTTTAATGAGCCATTGAACCACCTTATTGCTGTCAGCTTTCCCAGTCTTGTCTTTTGAGGACTTGTGTATGTGGTAACTATGATACACAATGAATCCAAGGTCAATAGGAACGGTCACTGCTAACGAAGCCCCAGCCAGGACCACACCCAGTGTACGAGCTCCAGTACGTAAAGCAATAGCTCCTGCCTCAGCAGCTGACTCTATTCCAATAGCGATACCCATACCAACCCGCCCCAGACTAGCAAGACTTTGGGCTCCACCAGCTGCTACATTTCCCACCAATTCGCCTCCATCAAGAGCTGATTCAGCACATTTCTTCATGGCTTCATTATATTTAGCGGCAACGTCATTGATACTGATACTCAGCTGCTGATCAAGGCTGATGTGCTCTTGGGCTGACTTGAGTCTCTTATTTGATAGAATTTTTGAAGCAATAAAAGCTCCAATCCCTCCTAGTGAGGCAGTAGCTCCAACCACACCCCCAGCTACCGATAGACCTATCGACGCACCAAAAGTGAATGGGAGGAGAGCGAGACCAGCGACCACCATACCACCCCCGAGGACTATACTAGCGGAAGAGGCTGCTATCCTAGCTATCCTCTCATGGCGGACAATGGAGAGTACTGCTTCTTTGTTATCTGAGAGGACGCTGATGGTCTTACAGCGTATGGGGTACCACATTGAGCGGTATAACTCCAGCTGCTTCTTGTAGTACTCTTTCTCCGCTCTAGAAATTAAATAAGAAATTAAAAGATACATTATTAATTTTAAAAAGCAAATTATATGTAGCTACATGTACGGTGTAGATATATTTTAAATAAGAGAAGAGAGTGTCCATGCAGCTAACCTTGAGTGGAAAGGTACATAGCGTGCGGGTAGGACAAACTTGTCAGTAAAATTATCGATGTACACACAGAAAACCTTGTCATGTTTCCTGTTGCATTCTTCGTGGATCTCAGAGCAGCATTGCTGTATGCTGGCCTCGTGAGTTAGTTTACTGCTAACTGTCTTGAGGACTACACTACTGCTACTCTGATCAACTGACGTTATGAGTATGATAGAGTTTTTAGGAGGAACTGATGAAAACTGAAGTTTCTCGCTTGGCTCTTTGACGTGAGCTAAATGAAAGTAGAATATCTTTGGTACTAAAGCAAGGTGAGACTGATCGTCATGGAAGTACTCAAAAATATTGTCGGTGTATATTATTTCATTGTTGCAATCGTAAAGGTGCCTAGTCTTCCCTTTAGAAAGGAGAACGAGAGCAAATGTAGCCAGTTGAAAGGCATTAATGTGAAGAAGCATCTCAAGTAAAGTACTGATGGATTGGGAACTGAGTGCGTTGAAGTAGAGGGTACAGAACCCAAGGTTTTCAAGGGTTTTTATGAACTCTTTAGCATCATCGTTAATCGTTTTAGTCCCATCTTCTTCAACTTTTACTTCACCATGATTATCAACAATGAAGGCCAAATGAACCTCTATAAAATAAAATAAATAAATAAATACATAAAATAAATAAATAAATAATACTTACTGTCGTTCAAGTTCAGCCTGCTAAAGTTGTGTTTTTTGATTTGCGAGTGAACAGATTTCGCCAAATTATGAAGCCAATTGTCCCTATCAGGTAACTTCAGTGGGTTGGGATTATAAAAATTTGGCTTATAATGGCCAGCTGGTACAAAATGAGCATATTCATCCGTTTCACAATTCCGCTTTAAGAAAGCGTTGATGTCAGCAGATCTCAGCCTCACTCTGTGAATAAAC
>NW_003553460.1:0-1831 GCF_000090795.2 Amphimedon queenslandica | reverse complement strand
ATCATTTAAGACCGTTATGCCATTTATGCTTTAACGTTTGTATCTCATAGATAGAATTAGCTATTAGCTTTGTTTGTTATGTTTCTGCATGTGAGCTCCTTCTGTGTATTATCTTCTATACTTTTATGGTTTAATGATAGGACTTTTTTTATCAAAACAAGTTTTTGGGGGTGTGTTTTGTGTTTTCCTTAGCATGACAATGCCGGATGTCTGGAGTGGCTATTGTCTCTTCTCTTCTTAATTTTTCCAGTTTTTGGAAAGAATGTTTGGAGAGTATTATTCAGATTTTGCATATTTTTTAAAAAATGGTCATAACTTTAAAAATTTTCAGCTCAAACTTTCTACACAGCATAAGTACATCAATGTGTATCAGAAAATGTAATGAAAATGGGGAGTGTTTCTGGAGCCATTTTTATGGGAAAAACTATCACAGATTATTACACGTCTGATCCACTCTGGGATGGTCAAGGTTGTGGTTCTCTTAAATCACATTGTTGTAATGTTACCACTACTGACTATATTGAGTTGAGAGTGTGTGCTGATCATAGTGGTGATGACATTCACATTCCAGTTGGCTATTATGAGATTTATGTAAAGTAGTCAAGTGTGTGTGTGTGACTGTATTAGCTTAGAACAATGTCCTGTTGTTTTTATGTGTTATAATTTTGATTTGGGATTTTTTCAGTAAGTTTTGCAAAAACCTGAAATAACAGTCAGACATTGGACATTTTCTAACCATTTTGCTCAATTGTCTGATGAAATTTTGCATTGTTCTACCATTTTGTATGAGCAACATAAATTTTAAATTAATGATATAAATTAACATAGTAAGCAGTTAATCATGTCTGGCTGCAGGGTTTCCCACTAAGTCAGCTAAACAGCTCAAAGTTGATGCACAGCATAAAGGCATGTATGTGTATCAGAAACAATTATAAAACTATACATAGTGTACCAAAAGCAGAGTAACATTGGGTATACAGTGCATTTACTATGGTAATATATATTTTTTAAAGTTACAGCAAATTATGCAAACCTTGCAAACCAATTCAGTGAAGTCACTAACCAATCTATGAACAAATGCAACACTTAACACATTATTTCTTCAAGTGTACGTATAATGATGCTCAAACCCTTCAAACCACATTCCACTACTATAGTTACTATAGTACTACACCCACTACTTACAGTATGTGTGGAGTTCTAATCAATTGTGAGATTTATTAAAGTAGTTAAGTATGCATGAGTGTGTGTGTGTGTGAGGGTAATGCAGAAGTAATTCCCTTTTGTCTTAAAATTGTATGTGTAATGACATTGTTGCTATAATATCAAGTTATTGTCATTATGACAATGTTGTAGTGACTGCTTTTAAATTACTATTAATAATAACAAACTTCAATTATGTCAGTGAGTATTGTACAATGTTTAGTGCATTATGAACTAGTAGAGCTAGATTTATTTTTGCCCTTTTATGGATTTATCTATTTATAGTCACAGATTGAATAATTTTTGATGTTTATGTATTTGACTGGTGATGCAATTCATGTACAACATTTTCAAGAAGTGAATTAAACATAAAATTAAAAAAAAATTTTTAACAAATTCTGATCAATACATTGTATGAAAAGCTATAGCACATGCATGTACTTTATGATGTACATGTACATTGTACGTTTTTATAACGACCGTTCCTTCTTTTCGATGCCGTCTAATCCAACCAGGGATATACTATTGCATAACATGTACACTAGCACAACTACTGTATTGTTAATTAATGGCACAAGATTATCGAAGTATTGTCAATAATAATGACAACACAGTGGAATAATAATAA
>NW_003553459.1:0-1832 GCF_000090795.2 Amphimedon queenslandica | reverse complement strand
TGGTTGATTTTATATAGGACACATCTTCAGTTGCACCCTCAGCAACTGGTAGCAAGTGATTTAGAGATATTTCTTGTGCTACTGCTGGGTTGCCTCCTCCTTCTTTAATGGCTACACACATGATCCTCCAACATGGAGGACCATGAGTCTCATAGTCGTAGTCTTTTCTCAGCCAATACTCAAGAATCTGCTGTAGACAAAAAAGAGGGTTTCCCCGATGAGTAGCTTCTATACTGTTGATGTCATTCATTCGCAGTCTCAGTGATATAGCCATTGACTTCCAGTGGGCACTAAGAGACTTGACCTTATCATAAACATCATAGTAATCATTGATGCCTGGAGTAAAGAAAGTGATGCTATCATAATTGAGAGCAATGGGCCAATGGATATAGTAAGCTATAGTACTGAAGAAGTGTAGCTGCTTTGTTTGGTATTATATTGCAGTTTACTCATAAATGCTTTCACTTTCATGTCTTTAAAAATAAATTTTAAGGCATAGTGATAAATCTGATTAACAATAGTGTTTAATTACTAATATAATTAGTATTATTATAATAGTGCATAGTGATAAATCTGATTAACAATAGTGTTTAATTAGTATTATTATAGTAGTAAATATTGTGGGAACACGTAAGTGAATTATTACAATCCAATTGACAACAGTAGCTATTAATGTTGTTATTACATTAAGGTGTTTACCTATGCCCAAGAGTACATGCCTGAGGCAAGGACTAGATACTACTGTTGTCTGTCTGTCATTCATATATATGATGTAATCTGATTAACAACAGGTTCATATTAGTATTATTATTATATATAGTAGTAAATATTGGAAACATGTAAGTGAATTAGTACATTAAATCGAGTAGCTGTTAATGTTATTACATAAAGGTGGTTTACCTTAGTCTCGCTAGCCAGACCGTACCATTCCCCAGCCTACAGTCATTCCACCCAAATGACTGTAGGCTGGGGAATGGTCTGGCTAGCGAGACTAGCTTTACCTATGTCTGTCTGTGGCATGATAAGGTTGCATACATTCACTACAATAGATAAGTATAAGTTTTAGGGTTACTCTGATTCTATTCTAGTTTTTTGACTCCTCAGAACTCTTACTCAGTAAAATATAATTCTATTTCTCACTATCAGCTAGCAAGTAGCAACCAAATTTTATGAGCATGGTCAGCGGGTTAAAGATGGCTCCATTAAAATTTAAATGGTAAACCAAATACAAATAGTGCAAAAAGTCAATAGATCTAAACTCACAACTTTTGCAATAAAAATCAACTATAAAAGCAAAGGAACTAACCTAATTCTTTGTCACAAACGTTTACAAAAGATTGTTGGCGAAGAGACACGGTCGACATAATGGTAGATACAGGGGAAGCTTATAGATAGCTAGTCAATTTGGAGGTGTGGCTCATAATAATGAAATAATTAAAATTGCTTGCAAGGTGTTTTACTGTATAAAAACTATCACAATTAACATAATATAAAACAAGTTTTTTAAGCTTTAATATCATTTTCCACACAAGAATTAATGTCAGTGAAGTCCAGATAGCCAGCCAATGGCTCAATGAGTGCATTGATTGATGATACTAAATCACTGAACACTGGCCTATCATCAGGAGACTCAGACCAACATGAAGTCATCAATGAGTAACTGTAAAAGGAAAAAAACATAGTCTAAAATTTTCAGATTAATTTCTATAATGGTGATTTCATACATTTCTTTTGAACATGCTTCATTATTTGGAGTGTACAGTCTTCCTCCAGTATCCAGTAACTCCACAACTCCTACTGGATCTAAACCAGGATAAGGTACTCTACCAAGA
>NW_003553458.1:0-1832 GCF_000090795.2 Amphimedon queenslandica | reverse complement strand
TTATTATTGTTGTTGTTGTTGTTGTTATTGTTACTATAGTTGTTGTTGTTATTTTTTATTATTATAGACTTTAGATGGTCTTCCAACAGCCCAGACTTGTTTCTTCCAGTTAAGATTACCTCCCTACTCCTCCCAGGCTGTGTTAGCTGAGAGATTACGTTATGCCATTAGACACTGTCGCTCCATTGATATGGACAACTACATGCTGAGGAGAAACAACAGTATGGTGTCTGGAGGAGAAATTGATTCAGACTATTCTGATTATTATTATGACGATGATGATGACGATGACGATGATGACGATGACATTTACGATTAAGAAATCTGTATTTAATTATTTTTTAGTTTGTTTTATTTATTAGCAGCATTTTATCTTAAGAGCCTCCAAAATTTTAACCAATTATTATGACTAAAATATAACTATTATATGCAATAATTATTATTGTTACATAGTTATAACACTATAGCTATTATTAGATTTATTTATATAATTATTATTCACTGTAATTGTGTTAAGCATGGTTTTTAGCCCAACAAAATTTTAATAAATTAATTAATATCAACAAATAAAACAATCAATAAATCAATGAATAAATATAATATTTATTCGTTGGAGGAGGTGAGGCTGTTGTCAGTTGCTAGATTATTTCATAGCCATGTGACCCAAGTCGTGCTATAAAAATTAGCTTTCTTAAAAAACAGCAAGTGCTTTGAAACTATCATTAATTTACATCTAGATACCGTAGGGCGCCTTTTTTTCGAGGGCTATGAATTTCGTGGATTTTTATTTCGCGGATTTAATTTTCGCGAATTTATGCCGTCTGCCATCTTGTACCGTATTGATTTGATTTTCGCGAAAGTAATTTTCGCGAATCTTTTAAAAAATCGCGAAATCCGCGAAATTTATAGCCCTCGAAAAAAAGGCGCCCTACGGTAGTCCAGTAAGTCCACCCAGCTAAATAAAATCAGTTTGAAAAAATAATTTTTAAATTTGTGTATTATATCTGTCTTATGTTCTTGACATCATTCATCTTGACATCACAGAATCATCATTGGGTACTACACGGTGTGTAGTACCCAATGATGTACAAGGTGTTCAGAGACTAGACCACATTATTACGTGGATATTGGATCATCCTGATGCTGTGGCTGAAGAGAACGAGAGAAGAGCACAAGAGGACGCAAGAAGAGCAGCAGCAGAAGCTAGAAGGAGAGCAGAAGAAGCAGCCAGACAAGAAGAGATGAACAGAAACCAACAGCAACAATCACAAACCACTGCAGCACAAGAATTCCTTTCTTCATTTGGCGTAAGTTACACATGTACAGTGTACTGTATATTGTTTTATATTTTTCCATTTATTTTTAGAATTTATTTGAATTTGATAATGATGATGATGCGATGATGATGATGATGAAACATTGACCACGCCCCTCTCATTCTAGGAGGACCTAGTCATACTGATGAAGGTAACAATCCTGTACATGTACATGTAACTGTATCATTATTTTTATTATTTTTTAGTTCCTAATATAAGTTTGACTGGTTTGGATGTTACAGTCTCAAAGTCAATAAGTTCATTATTACAAGCACTTGGACTCTCAGACTCAAACCCAGCCCCACCCACCTACCAATTCAAAGCTAAGAACCCAATGGGAAGCCTCCTACCCTCCTCAACCAGCGAGGAGGAGGAAGAGGCCTTGCCCTCAGCAGGTATTGAGGAGGCGTGGCTAGCAATATCGCCAAAGTGTTCGGAACTGGTTGAACAGGTTATGAAACTGGTTAAACTGGATGAGTGTGTCTCTGGAAGTGAGAGGTTATTAGTAGCCTCTGT
>NW_003553457.1:0-1833 GCF_000090795.2 Amphimedon queenslandica | reverse complement strand
ACATGTACATGAATGCAGCAGTCATAAGGTTGATCTTGAAAAATCAACCTCAACCCTACATATAGGCTACTGCCTATAAAATAGATACACATACACTCTCATGCCTGTACCTGGTGCTTAGGATCAATCATATTCAGAACAGGATAGAGGCAGCTATCAGGTCTTATCATTTCTTTCTTCTGACTGGTTGAGTCATTCTTCCTGCGTAGGCTCAACGATAGGAACAACTCCAGTAGTCCTGGCTGCGTCCCCATTGATACTGATATCAGATTAAGTATAGCAATCCTCAGGTTATTAGTCTAATAGAAACAGCTTGTATGGAATGACTAAAAAACCCTCTACCATACTTCAGTCCTTGCTGATAGTCGAGTAACAAAATTATCTCTCAGAGCAAGAGCCTCTTGACCAAGACATGAGAACATTGACATTGGAGCTACCTATGATGATATAATAAAATAAAAAATACATTAAATATTGTGTACTGTACACATACAGATGCTAGTCTTGTTAGTAGTTGGATGGCTGATATGGGTACAGTGTTGTCATCATGATGGTATATGTATGAAGCCAGTCTAGTCACAATGTGTTGAGGAGTGGAGGCTGAAAAGAACGAATGACCAACTGTCCTTGTAGCTAAGGCCTCCTCCAATGGTGTCACTGACTACATAACATAATAATAATAAATTAATAATATTAAATATTTAAAATATTTAGTAAAAAATAACAAGCTCACTTCAGTTTTCTTGCATTGCAATAAGAGATCGGTGATTTTGAATGATATCTTTAAAGACTCAATTGGTACTGAAGTCTGACACCAACTAAAAAAACACACACACATAGAATATGAAAAACCTCAATATACTTGAAGATGGACTAACTTGTGAGATGATGCCATCAGTTTATTAACAGTGCTGACTCCCATACCAAGTACATTGATTATCAGTACATGTCCGGATGATGTTAACAGCAAATCAACAGTGAAATCATGTAGCATACTAACCAATACACAATACACTAGTACAGTGAACAGTGAGTCTACTTACGTATGAATACTGTCACTAGCTTTATTGGCAGTAGTCTCCAATACCTTAAGACAAAGCTTCAATATGAGATGACCTAAAATATACGGAAATGAATGAACTGTGTAATGTAATTATGCACATACAGAACTCTTCTCTGTCCTTCTGGCTATTATACCTCCAGTTCTGACTGGTTAGAAACACAGCCTGCATAATGTACACAATAGTGGCCAGCATGTACTCAGATATGGTATCAGAGGAGGATAGACTGCTGTGTAGGAGTCTCATCATTGCTAGTGTCACAGCATAGCAGCCATGAGCTCTCTCCCAGACATTTAGAATATTGCAATAATGACTGGGAGATATCTGTAGACTGTAGCACAGGAAGGGGGGAAATACCAATGTAATGCAATGTATTTGGTTTTATATTACTTTTGTGGTGATCCGATTAATTGTGGTAGAAATCCAGTCTGAGCTAACTGTCTCCAAACTTCTTCTGCTTGATTCTCTGCCATCACTGCCAAGCAATTGATACATTCGGCTATGAGAAATACTGGTGGATGCAATAAGCCAGAAAACCTGGGAACAATAATACAGTACTGGAGTAGTGACAGTATTAGTAATAATGAGCTTACTTGTGTAACACGCTATACACATTAGATAGCAGTGGGCCAATGTTGAATGAAACAGACCAGTTATACTTGATGACTCTTGCTGTGAGTTTAATAATCATTGTCACATAGTCTACAACTGGATGACTCTCAGAGCCTATACAAATACTAAAGCATTAATATTGACATTATCATGTATACTC
>NW_003553456.1:0-1833 GCF_000090795.2 Amphimedon queenslandica | reverse complement strand
AAAAGCGGCCAAATTTTGCAAAATACCCAAGGCTATAGCCCATGGTTTTTTCCGAAAAATGGCTCCGAAATCATCCCAAATTTTTATTACATTTTCTGATACATATTGATGTCCTTATGCTGTGTAGCAAGTTTGAGGTGATTCCGACAAAGAATTTTCGAGTTATGACCATTTTTAAAAACGGGCCAATTTTTGACCCAAGGCTATAGCCAATGGTTTTTTCCGAAAAATGGCTCCAAAATCACCCCAAATTTTTATTACATTTTCTGATACATATTGATGTCCTTATGCTGTGTGGAAAGTTTGAGCTAATTCCGACTTCAATTTTTCAAGTTACGGCCATTTTAAGAAAATGTCAAAATTTTGAAAAATACCCAAGGCTATAGGTACCCGGCATCGTGGCAAAGTAGTTGACTATTCAGATTTTGACAGAGCGGCCTCTGATGCCCACATTGGTATTTCTTAGATTTATTCATTTTTTAAAATTTTTATTCTATTATTATTATTATCATTATCATTATTATTATCAATATTATTATTATTATTATTATTATTACTATTATTATTATTATCTTTCCTTATCACTTTGTGTATCTTTCTTTACCTTAACCAATCTTTAACCTGTTCTTTGTTTTCTTCCTTATATTCCTTTCCTTAACCTACATGTTTATTTCTACCCTTTTTCATAATAAATTTTTTGAGGGCTCTGTTCCCTTTTCAACAGGCTATAGCCCATGGTTTTTTTCCAAAAAATGGCTCCAAAATCGCCCCAAATTTTTATTAGATTTTCTGATACATATTGATGTCCTTATGCTATGTAGAAATTTTGAGCTGATTCTGACTTCAATTTTTAAAGTTACGGCCATTTTAAGAAAACATCAAAATTCTGAAAAATACCCAAGGCTATTATAGCCCATGGTTTTTTCCAAAAAATGGCTCCAAAATCACCCCAAATTTATATTAGATTTTCTGATACATATTGATGTCCTTATGCTATGTAGAAAGTTTGAGCTGATTCCGAGCTCAAATTTAGGAGTAATGGCTATTAAAAATCTTTCCTTTGTTAGTAAGACTATGGAACACTTCTTCTCATTCTCCTGTTGCTATATACGAAGGTCACTCCTACCCTGTATGGGACGTCTCTTTTAGGTACATGTACACCTACATATCGTCATAAATATTTCTCTGTGTTCCTCACAGCTCGGTCGATGGGTATTTCACCACTGCTAGCTATGACAGGACAGCAAGACTCTGGAACACTGATAGAGTTTATCCTTTAAGAATATTCGCAGGACATGAAGATAGTACTGATGTAATAACTATTCTTTACCTTTTATTATCCTTTTCCATATGCATACTTGCAAGAGTACAACTGCATATTTTTTTCCTTTTATATTCCAAAGGTGGTTCACTTTCATCCTAATGGTAGCTACATAGCAACTGGTTCTAAGGACCACACCAGTAGGCTATGGGACATTAATACTGGGAATTGTGTTCGCTTGTTTCCCGGCAGTAAAGTACAGTCATAATATAATCAGGATGTACTTGTATGTGTCCATTTTAATTTTAGTCTCCAATCACTGTTATCGCTTTTTCTCCTTTTGGAAAACAAGTGGCTACTGCCAGTATGAACATGCACTTATTGTTTAATAATAATGATTTCCTATCTCTTTTACACTATTCACACACACACACTCTCTCTCTCTTTAAGCTAATGGTGGTACTATTACTCTGTGGGATTTGGGCATGTCAAGGATTGATTGGGAAGTAAAGGCTCACACACGAAGTGTGACATCGCTAGCTTATAGCTGTGATGGGACACTCCTGGCATCA
>NW_003553455.1:0-1833 GCF_000090795.2 Amphimedon queenslandica | reverse complement strand
GCTGTTATGTTTAGAGTAATTAAAAGCAGCCAGCCAACTGTATTGCATGTACAATTTTTTTATTCATTCATGCACTTAATATTATCAATAGGTTGTCTTATCAATTCCATAATCTTTCCAACCTCTCCATTATTGTATTTAAGTTAGAGGATTTCAAGAAGGCTATCTTTCTTTCCTAACATGGCTGTATTAATGTGTTTCAGGAGTGTAATACACAATAAGTAAACAGCTTAAATCATGTTAGTGTGGATTCCACTTTTCAAAGTGATATGAAGGTAATTTTTGAGTGCATACTTTTAACAGACATATAATGTTCAGGTTTTTCCATGTTATGAGACATGGTTTTTTCCTTGAGTCAGGTGTTGGACTGGGACCCAGCTTCCCTAAATTAAGGCTCTTATGGGTATCTATGGCTGAACTAGAAAATGGTTTGCAATATTAAATGTGTGTGATTGTGTGTTTTAAAAATTAATGGATGAGGTATTATGTTTTAATAGAATGTAGTTTAATTCACCTAATGCTTTCCCTAGGTGTCTGAAGTCAACACACATTGTAAGCTGTGCATTACCATTACGGGAATCAGAAACTTCTAAAGTTAAAGATATGACGTAAAAATGATGCACCAAAAATTATTGGTAAACCTGATAAGAAATCTGCATAGATACCACTGAATGAGCACAATTATTTTTAGTAATACTTTATAATTATGAATGCACTGAATATTCCTACTAAATTTTAAAATAATATTTTAAAAAATATACATTAAAAACGAAGCGCCAGTGATGCCAAGGATGCAATAATTCTTTACTTTGCATAAGCAATAATTATTACAAACATTTACATATTAAAGCAAGCAGTGACATTATTTGGTTTCCTGACATGAATGCACATAATTATAATGTAGTGGCACTGAAGCACAAATTATAAATTTATTCTTCAAGAATGACATTTATTTCAATTGTATCTAATACAAAATGTAATACATGAGTTATTTTTGATAATTTTAAATAATGATGAATGAAATGTATATACAAACAAAATCAAATTCAAGTCAATATGAAATAGAGAATAATGAGTTTTTGATAATGACTAAGCAATCAAAACTTTACTTCTTGGAAAATTTCCTGTTTCAGGGAACAGCCGGAGGAAGCAAGCCCTGTCATGTGAATAGAGTATGATTGTTAGTCAAAACAATACAAAAGACTTACTATTTCACTTTTTAAGGATATTATTTCTGATGTCTTTGCACGTCTTTGATCTGCCAATAGTTTCATAATATTGGTTATCTGTGTAACTTCAGTCTCCAAAAGAACAATTCTATCACTGCAAAATAGTATCATCCATGATGATCAACACAAGAATCCTTAGAATGAACTATAGCAATAAAAGACTTTTAAAACTATCAAAATCCAAGCCTTATATAAAATATGTTATAAAAACAATTGCATCATAGTTTTTTACAGCTACATGTTCCAATCATTATGACATCACAATGATTCAAAATTTAGAAATGCTAAATTGTAAGACAATCATGACAATTGCATCATTATTTTTACAGCTACATGTAAGCAATATCCAATCATTATGACATCACAATGATTCTAAATTTAGAAAATTCAACAATCATGGTATGATTTCTGTGTACATGTAGCATTCATGACAAAGCAAAATGAGTAGACTCTTGAAGCATTATAAAAGGCTGACATTAACCCAAAGGCATTAGTATTTAGTAGGAACTAAGAAGTCAAAATATGTTCAACTTGCTAGGACATGGCACAGAAGAGACTCTTTGAAGACCTTGCAGATACAGATGATAATACAGGAGTAGCTGAT
>NW_003553454.1:0-1833 GCF_000090795.2 Amphimedon queenslandica | reverse complement strand
AACCTTCTTCATAGCGCTTCCTAAATTTTGCTACTTCCTCAGCAGTAAATGAGTCGGTGTCCTTAGGATAAGGAGAGGTATCTGAGGCATCTTCTAGTGGAGGAGGAAGAAAAGGACAGGAATTCTCTGAGTCTGAAAGAGACATATCTGAATCATGAAAAACATCAGGAAGAGTTGTCTCAACAATAGAGGTCTCATTATAGGAACTGTTACAATGAGAAAAGTCTACAAGAGATACATCAGGATGGATACTAGAAGCATGTGTGTCATTGAAGGATTGGTCTTCAGTGCTGGTAGACTGCAATAGAACTTTCCTTGATCTTCTTGGAGTATAAAATGGTATGAAGTTGAGCCCAGTACGCTCACACAGAGACTGCTTCGCTTTGTCTTCAGGTGGTAGAAGAGCAAATCTATTGAGAGGATAAACTCCAGTTATCTTGAAGCCAGCAGTAATATTAGACGGTGTCATTGCCCTTCTCCATGTCCTACCAAATATAGCACCAAAATGATAGTGCGTAATTACTTTGCCGGGATTTTTACTCAAAAAGGCATGGCATTCTTCTCTCCATATCATTTTTAAAGGGCTAAAAGCACCCTTATCAAGTGGCTGAGTACAATGAGTGCTTTGAGGAGGTAAGCAAAAAACTATAACTTTCTCCTCAGCAGCCTTATTGACAAAGGCAGGGCTATAATGACTCGAGTGTCCATCAAGGAGAAGTATACTATATCCCAGTTGAGTTTGGGACAAGAAAAACTGGAATAACTTTCTATAGGAATGTGGGATAAGGATGAAACTTTTACAGGTTCTTAGTCGCCAAAGTCCATCAAAATCTGTGAAATTTTGGGTCTCTCAGCCCTTGGGAACCCTGAGAACCGGGTTCTCCCTATAAACCCAATGGCATACCAAAATGACATTTTATGACAATTTATCTACGTCATAGTTTACATAAGAACATGTGGTCGAGCGCCCAAACTGATAATTCTTCTTTTAAAAAGCTAACAGAGCCAGATCTTTTGATAATAATGGCCATTATGAAGACTAGTAGGCTCCAGCAGCTATTGTACTGCTTATCAGCAACAGCAAGACTGTTTTAAGAGTGAAACAACACAGCCGCCATGCTTCTATGAATATAATTAAAATACGCCATTTTTGTGACGTAACTACATTTCGCAGCTGCTTCCACTTCCGTCCCAAACTGAACTGGGATATAAAGTCTATTCAGTTTCACCTGACCTATTGATTTTTTGTTATAACTTTTGATAAACATGGAATTTAGAAATTTTGTTTGCACCATTAGAATCGCTAGGTCCTTCCCGTCCTTTAGATAAAAAGATCGGGTCAAAATGATAAGGCCTTAGCCTTTTTTGGATGTCCCTGTATAAACTAAATGACATACCTTTGACCGCAATTATGCAGCTAGAACAGCCAGAATAAATTCAGCTGCTACTTATCTGCATCTCTTCCGCGCAACAAAAACAATTCCAAAACCACAAATACGTAAAGAATGCGGATGTGACGTAGTTATTTATTAATTGAAAAAAGCCAGGGGTCAGGTGAAAGTGAATAGAGTATAGTATAGCAGTGGCCTAACGGGAGGAGCATAAAGAAGAAAATGATGAAAAAACCAATTTTCGAAAAGCTCAGTATCAATCCAACCATTTGGGCTAAATGCAAAAAGTGTCCCAGGTACTGCACCGTCATCCATACCCTCTCCAAGGCCCTTCCGATTAAAAATTAACATGGGTGGTATGCAATGTCCTCCTGCACTCACACAAGCTAAGGCAGTTACTTGCCCTTTGTTTCCTGTAGTAACAGAATAAAACTTCTTCTGA
>NW_003553453.1:0-1834 GCF_000090795.2 Amphimedon queenslandica | reverse complement strand
ATTTACGATAAAAGCAATGAGTCACCTTGCAGACAGTTCTAATTCTGTTTCATCAGGATCACCCCTAGTCACCATGACTCCTCTATTCATTTTAGCAGGATCTAGTGCCCAGTTAGATATACCAATGAAAGCTACACGTTGTTCACGTGACACAATCTAAAGGAAATGGTTTGGATAAGGTGAACAACAACACTTATAGACTTACCTGTAGTGAGCTATCTGCACCTTCAGTCCCATCTTCTAGCAATGGATGTAAGGCTTTTAATGGAAGATTTGGAGAATCTTCAGCTAATCCTACTTCATCCAGTACCACAACTGAAACGTAACTGCCTACATCTTGCTCTTCTGTTTGAAAACTTTTAGCTACCTCAAAAACTTCAATGACACTTTCAGGGGTAGATAATTGACTACACTGATAAGAAAACATTTGGACCTGTGACTGATCATTAAAAAATATCTGACAAGTTGATACTATACCGCTTTCATTTCTTTCATCAATTCTTTTTCAGATGCTCTCCCCAACATAGAAGTAGAAACAATAGACTTAGCTAGAGATTTTGAACTGCCAGGTTTACCAACAAGGAATAAAGGTATCCTTAATTCAATACAAATAACCATCATGAATATATTTTCTCTCAGTGCTGCATTTCTTGCAATGTTTTCACCAAGCTTCATATTATCGAGCAAAATATCTTGACACCTGTGGCATTCTTATCAATGAAGTGATAAATAAAGTGTCTCATTACCATCTGATCTCATTACAAAATTGATCTCTTCCAGCTAGTGTAAGTGGAGCCTTAAACTGCTTTGCAACACCTTCTTCAAACACTGCTCTGTTTGTAAGTCTAGCATGAAAACAAACACTGACTGCTAGAATCAATGAACGTGTAATATCATCAACTGGGTGTTTTTGCTACAAAATTGATAACTTCAAATTAACACAATATTATATGTACCTCTTTCTCAGCTTTTTCTGCAACTTTATTTATGAAAATATCTTTTTTCTGACAAAAATAACTGAAAACAATCATTGCCCTCTCAACATCTCTTAAACTGACAAAACTGCATTCATCCTAAAGCAAAGTATGTAATTTTAGAATAAAATATTTGATTAGACTACATTTTTTTCTCTCATGTGGTTTTGAGACCATACTAATATATCAGTAACTGCCTGAATTACATCACTTTTTTCAGTAACTTGAGGTATATAGAGACACCTATTTTTTACTATTTGGAATATGTAGTCTTTTTCAGTATTAAAATTTAATTGTCCAAAGTCATATACTAGTGGTCTCATACTAGGAGGTAAATCAAGTACTCTATACACTAATTGTCTCAATGGAATTTTACCTACAAAGCATACATAAATGATATAATATTGCATATAATTCAAATAATTTTTACCCAATTTTTGCTGTGTTTCACTAGCTTTTACAAAGAAGCCCAGACCAGCTGATTCGAGTTTGTTTATCATTAAATTTGTGTGTCTACAAAATTTTTAAAGGCTATAATTAGATATGATAAGTGATGCTTACTTTCTGTATGGATTACAAGCAGCAATAAACTTGACATTATTTACAATTTGTCTGCCATTAATTCTTCTATCACACATCACTTCTTTGATCAGGCCAAGAGCATCACTTGTGTTAGCTTCATCAAAAAACAGCACTGTATCAATCCCATATTTTGTCATGTTAATTGATGCAAGTGTTTCTGCCTTTTCAACCATCTTCACTATATCTGTTTCTGTTGTGCCTCCATGTATCTTTTTGATCATACCAATTTAATTATTATTAGCATGTACAATCCATTACCTTCATAATAATCATATTTT
>NW_003553452.1:0-1834 GCF_000090795.2 Amphimedon queenslandica | reverse complement strand
TATTCCTTGTCATCACAACTCAAAGCTTCACTTACACTAGTTGGTTCACTGGCAACATTCATACAGACTCCATAGCGATTGGGTTGTCCAGTAACTCTTGTTGATTTTGGAGGCTCTGAGAACTTGGTTTTGTGACTAAAGGTGGTTTTAGATGCGTGTCCGCTGTTTCATTTGTTGGTACCTCTTCATATTCTGACTCAGAAAACTTGTTATCTAACACCACAGGATCAGGTCGACTCTTACTCATTGAAGGAGTCTCTCCTTCTGTTCCATTACATGACTGTTTGTTGAATTGAACATCTTGACTGTAGATCACCTTTCATTTGGATGCATCATGTAGTTGGTATCCCTTCCTGTTCTCTGAGTATCCTAAGAAGATAGACTTACCTGAGAGTTTCTGTCTTTCATGTTTTGCAATGTGCTAGAAAGTTGTACAGTCTAATACCCTAAGATGTCAGTCTAATACCCTAAGATGTCCAACAGCTGGTTTCTCTATATGCAATGCTTCATAAGGAGTCCTTCCTGGCACTGCTTGATGGGACTTTGATTCCAAATGTAGCAAGCAGACGAGAGAGAGCCTCTGCCCAAAAGGGTTTTGGTAATTGAGAATCAGCCAACATGCATCTCACCATCTCTACTAATGTTCTGTTCATTCTTTCTGCAGTGACATTCTGCTGAGGACTTTTTGGAATTGAGAGTTAATGCTTGGTCCCAGCATTCCGAAGATATGTCTCAAACTCATCTGATGTAAATTCTCCTCCATTGTCTGTTCGGAAACATTTGATACTTCGTCCAAGAGATTTCTTCACAGAGTTTTTCCACTCAGAAACACTTGAAAACACCTGACTTTCCTTCAGCACGTGTACCCATACATAGCGTGTGTAATCATCTATGATCTATGAATGTTACAGAGTACTCTGCTTTACTTAGTGACTTTGAGCTCATCTTTCCACATACATCGCTGTGTATCAATTCAAGACGTTTCACTGGTCTTCTGCTGCTGCTTTGGGGAATGGATTTTGTGTTGTTTTCCTTTGCAGCATGGCTAGCAGGAAGATAAAGTATCTTCAGTAGCATGATAATCAAATTCTTCTTCTACGAGTTCACCTTAAGCTAATTCTCGAGACTTGCTGTGTTGAGATGTCCAAATTGTTCTGTTCTGCTTCTTTTGAGATGTGACAAAGCTCAATCACTGGCTTCTTTTGTGACTCTACAGTTGATATGTGGAAGAGATTACCTGATTTTGATGCTACTGTTATCAGTCTTCCACTGGCATTTCAAGCTATGCACCCTTTCTCATTAAACTTTAACTGAATACCTCTTCTACAGCCTTTGATATGCTGAGTAAACAGCAGGTGAGCTGTGGAACGAGCAAGACATCGTGAAGTTTTCACTTACTTGTACAAAAACCTGACTTAAATTGAAGGTGTGCTGTTCCACAATGCTTTGCTTGTAGGGTTCAATCATCTCCAAGGACTTTTGAGCTTCCATTCAGAAAACAGCTTTGTGACTTGTAGCCCCAGAATCAATGATCCATTTAACACCAATGTGTTCGTTTACACCTTCAGCAGAGAAAATGTGATCATGTACTAATCCAGCTTCCTCCTTTGAGCTGGATTCTTGCTTCCTGATCTCCACATTATTAGCTTTCTGCTTTGACTTTGATTGTCCATGGTGCTGTAGAGGTCTCTCCAGCTTCCTTGAAGTCTGGTTTTTCTGCTTCCTTCTTGTCTCGACAATTTCGCTGAATGTGACCAAACTTGCCACAGTAATGACATTGGAGTCCTTTTTTTGTATGCTTCACTGTCATGGCTCTTGTTTGGATAAGCTGTAG
>NW_003553451.1:0-1834 GCF_000090795.2 Amphimedon queenslandica | reverse complement strand
ATAGTCTTGATCTACTGGGAAAGAGTCTCATTTACATCCAGAGTACTACCGCTATTGCTGGGCATTTTCTCGTGAGTTAAAAAGCTTGTACTACCTAGAGCTGTTCTCGAAACATCTCGAAGCAGTAAAGCAAGACTTTTCCTAACAGAAGAGAAGCTCTCACAGGTTTAGAGCACGCGATTGTAAAGATATACATTCTCAAAGACAAAATCTAGCACACAGAATGAACGAGAGCACTAAAGTGCGTACCCTCGACACAATCTGTATGTAACAGTTTCAATAAATTAAGAGAAAATAATTGGTGAAAGTTTTGAGACAAAGAAGAAGCTTCAGCATGTACTAGATTTATTAAAACTTAGTGAATGTTTTGAGACAGACAGAGAATTTTTTGTTTTTTTAGACAAAGAGCTCCAGCATATTTGCTGCACTGCTGCTAGCTGCAGCAATGTAAAGGTGTGGCTGCAATGAAGGTGTGGCTCAATCAAGCCATGCTCCACCCGCACACACAGTAAATGGTGGCACATGGCCCTAAGTGGTGAAGAAAGCTTTAGTTTTTCTCGACTTTTAAACAGTTTAGCATACATTTGTTAGGCTCGATTTGTTGCATACAAACTGCTATCTAGTCCCTAATGTTAAAAGACTCTGGCCGCTACTTCGGGAGAAGAGAGCCTCGTCTAAACTCACAAGGTATGAAAGTTTGGGCTATCATATCTTTAAAACGAAGAAGATTGGAGCAATTCCTCTCATATTAATGAAAGATGAGGCTTTGCTTTATTGTTTTATCTACCCTGTTGCTCTTTTGCTTTCACTACGAAAGAGCTGCAGGAGAGCCGACTACGTTTGGCGACTTTGCCAGCTTCTTTTACCACGGAAAAGACAAATCAAGGATTCTCAAGACAGAGAATAACTTTTTCTAGAGCCAGTGTTGATTATAAGACTCTCTAGGACAAGACAAGAAAGCAGTGTCAGCTCAAAAGTGGAGGTCAAAGCGAACACACCATAGATACTACAACTCCAGAGGAGGTAGGACACGGTTGACCTTTGAGCAATAATTGCAAAGTTCAATTGCATTCCATTGGTATCACGTGATAAAAAATGGCAGCTTTCTGATGATTGTATCACAAAACTAGCTACTACTGCAGAAACTAGAGAGATCTATGACGACCCTTGACGGTTGTTAAAATCACCATTGTATTGGAGAATATTTCTTCTTTGATTACAGACATGAATATAAGAAGGAGAAAGAGACAGTGCATCTTAACTTTGATTCTCTTCTTTACTTCATCAGATAAATCAATCTTCGCTAGTTTAAGATGTTAAAAATTACTGCACCTATCATAGTTTCTAGTGAATTAATGAAAGTCCCATTGACTCTATCTTGACGCTCTAAATTATTGTTAGAAGTGGTACTAGTGGAAGAATTTGGCCATTTTGCATCACGTGATACCAATGGAATGCAATTGAACTTTGCAATTATTGGGGCGAGCATAAGCTCGCCCCACTCAGGCGAAGTCTCCCTCCCTCCCTCCGTATGTATGTATGTATGTACGTACGTCTCCAGTCACGCCTATTCTGGTCACGCCTATTCTGGTCACACCCCATGTGTGCACAATATCTATTTAAAAATCAATGATCTAATGCGGTAGCATTCTAATGAAATATTTTCATTGATGTGGGTGTGGTTGCAATGAAATTAAAATGGCACCTACCTTAGCCAATCTTACTTGCAGCAACATAGGACTGATCTCTTGTCAAGACACTTCATCAGCAGAGAAAATTCAAGAAAACACACATAAATCTTCAAGTTTTTATTAATTATGGTTGAATGACAGAA
>NW_003553450.1:0-1834 GCF_000090795.2 Amphimedon queenslandica | reverse complement strand
GAAATTTTAAGCCTCGAAAATTTTTGGCTATACGGTACTTTATAGCGCTTTAATTTGGTGGAGTTTTATTTCGGCAATTGGCAGTTTGCAAGCAGAATCACCAATATTAAAACCACCAATCTTTATTGCACATGCTCAGTAGCGCACGTGTACACAAAAATCACCAAAATAAAGCGCTATACGGTAGCAACGCTCCAATTAGTGGGATTTATTGGATGTGGGAAATTTTTGGTGAAATGAAGTAAATTGATATGGTTGGTGGGTTAGATTTTGTCATCTCTTACCATGCAACAGTTATTAATATTGGAAATATTGGACAAGTTTTAATTTGACCTTTTTAAATTGGCAAATTGCACAAAATATCCCCCAGTACAGTAGTCTATTTCAAGTTACATGCATGCTCCTGTATAAACTATTGTAGGTTACATTTATGATACCTTACAGTCAAGCAATGAATGACAACCCACACTTATTGGACATTGCATCTACTAATAAGTATCCATTACCAATATATGTACTACAGACACTAGATAGTCTTATGAATCAGACAGTGTATGATATAATCAGGGATCAATATAAAATACTATTAATATATTCAATATATTCAATATAATCAATATTATTCATTATATCCTTGATATAATGAATATATTGATTTCAGTGATTGTGTTGTTAGTCTTCACTCACCAGGTACATGATGTGCATCAGTCAGTATATGAAGGGATACTAGACCAAACAGTACTTGAGAAGTACTGCAGACTAATAAGTTACTGATCTCAATTGAACAAGGCTACTTGTGTAGACTACAACACTCCACACACCAGAAATGCAAAGCAGGTCTACCTTGAGGTACATGTGAACTAATGGGGCGTGGTTTAAAGGTGTGGCCAGCTGACAAAATTAATACAATAATTAAATTTATATACACGCACTGTTATATGTTGCATAATATTTTGAGCTCATTTCAATAAAAATTGAATTTTTACAAATTTTTAAAGTTACTCTAAAATTGGGCCAAAGTCCCTGTACTATTATAGTGCAGGGTCATTGGCCAAATTTCACCAAAATTGAAAACTAAAAAATTGTCAATTTTTATGATATTTTCTGATGCATATATATGTTCTGATGTTGTGTAGAAAGTTTGGGCTCATTCTGATCAAATTTAGATTTTTTATAAATTTTTAAAGTTACTCTAAAATTAGGCCAAATTTCCTGTGCAGTGTCATGGGCCAAATTCCCTGTACAGCGCCATTGGCCAAATTTTGCCAAAATTGAAAGTAGAGAGTTGTCAATTTTAATGATATTTTCTGATACATATACTTGTTCTTACGTTGCATAGAAATTTTGAGCTCATACCAATCAAAGTTGGATTGTTTACAAATTTTAAAAGTTACTCCAAAATCAGGTACTTCAGTACAAGAACTTTGGTCAAATTTTGTCAAAATTTAAAAGTAAAGTATTCTCAATTTTTATGATATTTTCTGATGCATATATATGTTTTTATGTTGTGTAGAAAGTTTAAACTGATTCCAATCAAAATTAATTTTTTTATGAATTTTTAAAGGTAGTCCAAAATCAATTCAAAATCCCTGTACTATAGTACAGCGTCACTGGCCAAATTTTGCCAAAATTAAAAATTTGAAATTTTTCCATTTTTATAATTTTTCCTAATGTATATACATGTACTTATGTTGTGTAGAAAGTTTGAGCCAATTCTGATCAAAATTGGATTATTTACGAATTTTTAAAGTTACTCAAAAATTCAGCTTAAATACATGTACTGTAGTACATGGTCTTTGGCCAAATTTTCCTTAAAGATACCGTAGGGCGCCTT
>NW_003553449.1:0-1835 GCF_000090795.2 Amphimedon queenslandica | reverse complement strand
CAAATTCAGGGGATTAGAATAAAATGGGGATGATCAAATTGAGGTGCATTTTCCTGCCCTAGCATCATCAATACGTTGCTGGAGCTGCTCAATTTTCCAGACATTAGTACCATTGAAGGTAGCTCTCTCTAGAGTCATAATGCGAGATTCTGCATCATTGACTTTATCTAACAGAGCAGTATTGTTCCTTTCTAGCTGGTCCATTTTGTCTTGCAAATCTTCATCTCCTCTGACTTGACATGCAGCATAACAAAGTTCCACACTTCTCCTTCTCTCAGAGATTTCATCATGCAAGATCTCATTGGGGCATTCCGCAGAAAGAACAAATCTCTTTAAATAATTTTTATCACCACAACTGCTTACAATAAGGTCATTGCCTTCAGAGTATGAGCAAGCAGATTCAACAGAAGATGGTAACGCTGAATTTGCTATCAAATGGTGATTTTCCTTTAGGATGGATTTTTTTACCTATAATGAAATAATTGTGCTTTCATGTATGTATGTATGTCCTAGCTTACTTTGAATGATATGAAATCATATTTTCCAGGGGAAGTCTCAGGAGTAGGATACTTTTCATCATGTGATTGTGGATGCTATAATGAAAATAAAGTCAAGTGTCAACATGTAATGAGACACTCAAGTTATAATATTAAACTTCCATGGTAGTGCTGTTGCATTCTCTACATTCAGTTCATTCCATTCCATGGTGCACTGACATGCTAGTTGTTGCACCATAGATTTCTGATTATAGTTTAGTTATTATTATTGGCCTCGCCTACGCGAGGTATAGGTAGTTGTTGTGTGTGTCTGTCATTCATTCATTCATTCATTCATTCTGTACAACTGAAATTTGTTTTTAATAAACAATAACTTTAGCACAGCGTGTTCTAAGCTCCTAGATCTTTCTTTTTGACGTGGAAAAGTCTTTCTTAACTGTTTTGTGTTGCTCAAATACAAGTGCTAGGTACAGAAGCTTCAAAGTAAGAAAATCGAGTAGTTGGGCCAAGTTCCGTTGTGTTGGCACTTTAGAGATAGCTGGTAGCATTTTTCAGTAGAATAGAACATGGCCTTCAAAAATTATGAACAGATTTCTCTAAATCTTACTTGATGAAGAGTTATACTTACTTGAAATTGTTGAGGTCACTCGTTTGTGCAGCGCTAGAGCAACAGCTTGCTGGGTTATAGGTACTAAAGTACCTATACTATCTCAAATATACAAAGGCAGCAACTTTTTTTGTCAGCAAGTTTATCATATATTGCTGATTAGTAAAGAAAAAGTGAAGCTTCTTTCTCACATGGTCTTCTTGCTGACACTCATTCCAGTCATGGAATGCCACACCTTTCAATCTACATGCATGGGAGGGGCTGGAGCTGCTTGCATGTATGTGCTACAGTGCTGCTACTTCTGCAGGTATTCAAGAGCAAGTGCAACTGCAGGAAGCTAGTGTTGAGCAGACTCTCTTCATGCTGATAATCAAACAGTTATTGAAGTGCGGGCATGCACCATAGCAGCTATAGGGGCGAGGCCATGCACCGTAGGTGTCTCGTTATTATTATGAATTTAATATTATAAGTTTTAGCTACAAGTGAATTTAGTGAAACAACTAGTAAGACACAGACTTCTTTTACAGTGAGCACCTCATCCTCTCCTTGTAAGATATCGTTATCATTATTGTTATTATTATTATTATTATTATTATTATTATTATTATTAATTTAATATTACTATAATTTTTAGCTACAAATGAAACAACCCAGTCTACAGCAAGCACCACATCCTCTACTTGTAAGATATCATTATTATTGTTGTTATTATTATTAGTATGAATTTAATA
>NW_003553448.1:0-1835 GCF_000090795.2 Amphimedon queenslandica | reverse complement strand
GAGGGAGCGGTAGAAGGATCTGTCTCCCCCATTCATGATGCTCAACAGTTACCAGTGCTGCCGCCCTTTAAAGGAGCAAAGGAGGATGCTGAAAAAGACTCTTTTGAGGAATGGGTGGACCGCTCGAGGAAATGGGAGTATGGTGTAGATGTGATGACGACCATAAAAAGTTAACACAGCTTCGATTGAGGCTGGAGGGTCCCGCTAGAGCCTTCTACAAGTACAAGTCTTACAGTGAGTCTGAGAAGAGAAGCTATGATGCTCTGAAACCAGCTCTTGTTAAAAGATTTACCCCTGTTCGACTGACAGCAGTACAGACCAGCAGGGGAGACAATTAAGGTTTGAATTCAGCTGATGAGTATATATGCTTAGGAGTTGAGGAAGTTATTATATAAAGCATATCCCCCAACCTATCATGGGACTCCAGAAGCAGAATTATTAGGCAAGAGGAGCATTCTCTCTAATCAATCTGTTGTAGAAGGGAATTTCGAGGACTTGGTGTGTAAGGCTCACTTGAAGAGGCAAAGTGGAAGGAGACAAACCTTGGGACAGAAGAGAAACCAAGGGGAAAAAAGCCTCCAAGGAAGCCTAGTGATGACTCTGAAGAGAAATAAAGGGGGCTACAAGTGCCATCGATATGGCAGTACACAACACTTTATTCAGGACTGTCCATTCGAAGGATGGGGAGCAACAAAAGAAGCTAGGTCTTATTTTGTAAATGGTAGGTTCATTACATGTACTATAATCTTGTTATGTCATCACAACAAGACTATAATGTCCCATCCTATGCCTCCCCTGCATGATTAATATTGTGTTATGTCTGTGCATATGTCACTTCACGTAATAATGCATTTACGTTTGCTAAAATCTGTATAAACATTTGTTCCCTAATTAAGATTGGTTTAGAACTTGCTCTTTGTGTGTCTTGTGAATTTTAAGATTCAAATTTAAATTTTAAATATTCAATTTTAAAATAAAATTCAATTTTAAATTTACAAGTTGTTTGTCCTAATGTTATCGTAAGATCATGTTAACTTGTATTCCTTTTCTTTTGATTAGGAGAGACTGATTAATCTGCCCTGCTAAATGTGATAGCCAGTCATGATCACTGGCCATGATTTAAAGGTACTGTACAGGGACCAGACTGCAAAGCAATTTGAGAGCTGAGGACGGCATTAAATTCATCAGAGAAACCAGCAGACAGCTATCCATTTCCTATGTTGTATGGTCATACAGCATAAGCTGTAGGTAGGTAATGTTATAGTATTAAGAGAGGAATGTACTTTGTATAGCAATGAGGTTAGCATGGTATAGGTACATGATATAATTTTTATTGTGTCATATTAAGGTTCATAAGTCAGTGTAGGCAATGAAGGATAAGAACATACCCACTTATATAGCAAGGTTAATATATGATGTAGGTAACATTAATGGTTGTACATAGGTAATAGTATAGTATTAAGATATTATACTGGTATAGCAGAATTAATACAATGTATGGTGTTGGTATCATTGTGCCATAATAAGGACTGATCATAATGTTATAAGTTGTATGTATAGGAATGGTACACTATTAAGATAGAAAAATGTACTTATATATAGCAAGGTTAATAAATATGGTATAGGTCTATAATTTGGTTTTCATCAAAAATGGTTTTGGTATAATGTAAAAGGTCATAAGTTATATAAGTAGCTGCAGTGTGGAGATATCTCACTATTCAAGTATTTTCTCAACATGTACATGTTTAGCTATTATTGGTGTGTTTGTATAATATTGGTTGTCCCTTACTGGTTCTGTATGTATGTACATGTACCGGTGCCCATATTTCATATTT
>NW_003553447.1:0-1835 GCF_000090795.2 Amphimedon queenslandica | reverse complement strand
ATGGAGCTAGCCTAAGTCCCTTTGATCTGCTGTAGTCTCTTTTCCTGGTAATGAAGTATAGCATGCATGTTCATGCTTAAGACAAGAGGATTAGATTCCTTTGTCAATCTGATTCTAATCATGCTATTTATTTTATTAATTTAATGGGTGTGGCTTAACTCATGTATTAATATTGCACACGTGACACAACATGCCTTTTATTGCTGTTCATGCTGGTACTTAACTGTTTCTTTTATGTATCCATTTATGGTATGTGTGTGTTATTAGGTGCTGGAAAGTTCAATGAAGAAGATGTCAAAGAATTGAAGAGTGTTTGCAGACTAGCTTGTGATAAAGTGAGCAGCTGTACTTGAATTATATATAGGTGTGGTTTTCCATAATGTAACTCTGTGGGTAGTTATAATGTCAAATTCATTGTGTATTAGAACAATGGCAGGGAGTAGGAAAATTTTTATGACCTACAATTTTTACCATGTTAAATCCAAAAAACCCTTTAAAATTAATTTACTTGCATCTATTTTTTATTGAGCCTACGGGTAATTAGGATTGTTTATTTAAGATTGTGATTGTAATTTATTGCTTAATATGAATAAAATAAACACATTACTTCTTCAGGTATCATTAAGTGTACTGTCATAGATAATATTATACATGCTAGTGAGTATGGATATTACTTTAAGTTAAAGTCATGAAAAGAATTACCGTATAGCGCTCAATGTTGCGGAGCTAAAATTTTGAGGATTGATAAAAAATCAATTTTTCACGGAATTAACTTTTGCAGATTCGCAATGTTAGTGCCACGCCTTTAATGGCAATTGAATATTTAGCAGATCTTTAATTTTGTGGTTGCATGCTAACCTGCAAAAACAGCAAAGGTTTTGCTCCTCAAAAATAAAGTGCTATACAGTAGCATGTTTGTCATAGTTATACTTTAATTATGCATTTTTAACAAAAAAGTTAGATAAAGTACAATATTATGTGAACAATCCTAGTATATGAACCATTACCATTGTATTCTGGATTTCTGATACAGAAGTACTCATTATTAATTAACACATGTAATTATCTTGTTTACTGATTTGAGACTGTTTTACAATAACGTTTTCATATCTGCTTGAATACACACATGTCAATAATACAAACATCCCACCTCTTCCTTACATTAAATAAAATAACATCATTAGCTGTAAACACCATCTGCTGTTTTCTTTAGCTTCAGTCCATTAAATAAGGTATTGTGTATTAATTGATTTATCTCAATTATACAACACTGTTAACATGATCTCTTTTTCATTTTTGTCTTGTACTTGTGTTTTAGGCTATGGTGAAGTTAAAAGATGGCTGTGATGTCAGTGAAGCTATTACTGTAGCTCTTAGTGTATTGGAGGTATGTACATGCAATAGTGGGTAATTTTGAAGGGAAAATTTTGACAATTAGCAAGTTAAACCAATAATACAATTAATAGGATTCCCCATTAACTAATTGTGGTACTGGCTCATGCCTAACTTATAATGGAACTGTTGAATGTGATGCCAGTATTATGAATGGGAAAGGAGACTTTGCTTCTGTTGGAGCTGTTTCTGGTGAGTATATCCTTCAATCTTCCCCTAACCTCTTTTCCTTTTCTCCTTTAGGTGTAAAGAATCCAATAGTGTTAGCTCATCAGTTGTTGTTAAACCAGTCAAAAGGATTAATGTCATTAGGTCGTATACCACCAATGTAAGATACATACACTGTTGTCAATCATGTACATGATTGACAATTGGTTGAACATTTTTAGGTGTCTGTGTGGTGATGGTGCACGTCAATGGGCTATTGAGAATGGAGTACCTGT
>NW_003553446.1:0-1836 GCF_000090795.2 Amphimedon queenslandica | reverse complement strand
ATGTTGCTAGCAACACCGTTTATACAGGAGTCAATGGAGCTTGCAACATGTTGCATGAAATAGAATACAGTTCTATTTCATGCAACATGTTGCACGCTCCATTGACTCCTGTATTAACTGTATTGCATGTAACAAGTATGTTAGGCTTAATTTTAAAAACATTAAGTGTAGAAACTGTATTAGATTTTGAAGCCATTTTATGGAAAAAGCATGGGCTATAGCTTTGCTATATTTTGGCTCATTTTTAAGAGCTCATTACTCAAAAATTATGACTTAAACTTTCAACATAGCATAAGAACATCAATATGTATCAAAAATGTACAAATAAGGGGTGATTTCAGAGCCATTTTTTGGAAAAAACAATGGGCTATACATGTAGGTATTTTCAAAAATGAAATTATTAAAAATGCTCATAACTAGAAAATTATATATATATTTGTCAGAAACAGCTTAAACTTTCTACATGTACATGTACATACA
This sequence comes from Amphimedon queenslandica, assembly GCF_000090795.2. NCBI lineage: Eukaryota > Metazoa > Porifera > Demospongiae > Haplosclerida > Niphatidae > Amphimedon > Amphimedon queenslandica. Next base: position 1,356 of record NW_003553446.1, on the reverse strand, counting down.
TGTAGATCTAGCACAAGGACATCAATATGTATGAAGAAATGTAATAAAAATTGGGGATCATTTTAGAAAAAATTAACGGAAAAAACCATGGGCTATAATAATTGCCCATGGTATTAATTTATCAAACTTGGCCTATTTTGCTTATAATTATGTCAATAAATAAATTATTTGTCAGATACAGCTCAAACTTTCTACATGTGTGTACATAGCACAAAGACATCAAAAATGTATCAGAAAAGTAATAGAAATTTGGGGGGGGGGTATAGCCTTAGGTATTTTCAAAATTTGGCCTACATTTGTATTTTTAAAAATGCTCATAACTAGAAAATCGTTTGTCAGAAACAGCTCAAACTTTTATATAGCACAAGCTAGGACATCAAAATGTTAAACAAATATAATAGAAATTGGGGGGAGATTTAATGTACAAATGAAGTTAGCAAATTAATAAGTTAACTACAATAAATCAGCTAAAAGCAAGAAAAACAAAACAACATATAGTACATGTACATGCATAATTTGTCAGGACTGGGAATCACATTCAATTAATTGATTATTCATTGTCAATAATATTTAATATGATTATTATTCATAGTGTGTTTTGTGCATAATAGACATTTTTGTTAAGGGATTAGACAGAATCCGGGCTAGTTCATACAGTCCTATGATCTGTTCAATCGAGCAGAATAATTTGAGAAAGAGATATTTGAACCAAAAGGTCTTGATTTGTTGTTATTGTGTCAGCGGCGCATCATCACATCAGTTCATAGATTGGTTTACCTGAGAATGGTGGATTTTGACTGAGACTGGAACTACGAGGACCGAGTAGAACTAGAAGACATAGAACCAGACGGGACATCATTAACTGAAAATGACTATAAATATGTACATGTATCAATTGATTAATGCACAATGTTGTGAAGAAAAATTGAGGTAATAGCTAATTGGAGCGAATAACATAAAAGCTGAGATCCCTCCCTCTCTATCTCTTGCTCCTCATTATTTCAAGTTATCTCATTCAATTTATTCTCTCATCAACAACACATGTACATGCATAATGGTACAGTACATGTATCCATTTCAGTCAGTGTATGAATCTGTTTTACATGTACATGCAATTCTATATTAGTAGTACCTACAATAAACGTATCTTTTCTACAGAGTACAGACATAAGATGAACATGATGGTATTACAATCGTCATCAAGAACACATCATTTTATAACTGGAGAGAGAGAGAGAGAGAGAGAGAGAGAGAGAGAGAGAGAGAGAAAAGAGAGTAAAGAAAACAGAGGATGAACAAAATAAAAATGAAAAGAGAGAATGAGATACTGCCATTTTTATTTTGGTGCTGCATTAA
>NW_003553445.1:0-1836 GCF_000090795.2 Amphimedon queenslandica | reverse complement strand
TGCAGTGAATTTATCAAGCAAGACAAGTGCAGGATAGTTAGAAGGGAGTTTCAATTCTTTTCGTTTTGCACTTAAGTATGGTATTAAAATCTTGTGAATATAGTCAATCATGGTGGTCTCATTTGCCCAATGATTACTGCTACAAGTAATATGCCAATTAGATGGGAAAGTAATAATTGGAAGACAACGATTAGTAGTCCCCTTATATATTAACTGTGGAGGTAAGAACTCTCCAACTAATGAAGCAGCAAATACAGCTGTAATCTGGCGCTTATCTTCAACAGCAGCAATTTCGACTCTTCTAGACCCTTCTTTTCCATGGTCCAAGACCCCACTGGTACATAGTGAATACCAGTCTGATCCCAGTTTATGATAAGACTACTAGGAATGTCATAAAATTCCACCACAGCTTTGACATCAAGAAGAAACTGTGCTTTAACCTCTTCAAAGTTTTCCACCATTACCTTTGCTTTGGTTGTAGCCCTCCATTTTACAAATCCCATTCGTCTGAGAAGGTGTTTTCCCCAGTGATTTGTAAGGACAATATGACCACCATTAGAAGCCAGATAATCAGGATTAGCTTTTAAAACAATGCCTCTGGCACAAGAAACAGCTATAGCTGTATTGACGACAGCTCCATTTCTACGTAAATTCTCCAAGTAGCGTCTAACTTCAAACTCTAGTTGACTACCTATAAGTAGTGGCCTCCCCTTTTTCTTTTCGGGTAACTCACTGATGGTAAGACTCTCTTTAGTTGTCCTACGACGCTTTAGTTCTGCCAAATAGATACTTTTCCAAGTTTGAATGGTACTCTCTTTCAAATTTGGGTACTTTTTAGCAAGGTTTCTAATAGTAGAAGCGATTCCTTCCTCTGCAGCCCTTCGACCAATCTCTGCCTTTTCTTTTATGTTTAATTTCATGTAATCTCCTCTCTTACTGATCGCTTTATCCGCATTTAATACTTTTGATACCTCAGCATTAGTAGCAATTATTGACGAGGAAGGAATCTCTTGAGACAAAGGACCTGTAGGGCTAGGAAGCTGGATACTGTTAGCTGACTGAGACTGATTCTGCTGCTTCTCTTTCACAGTAAAATACTTCAATAGCGCCATTATCACGTGTGTTAAAATTTAATAATGATTAATTAAAAATTAATAAAGTTATTAAGTGTGGTTTATTAAAATTGGCGGAGCAAAATTTTTGCGGTTCCAGGTCAATCCGCGAAAAATGCAAAAGTTTAGCTCCACAAAATTAAAACGCTATACGGTACTCATTACTATGGAGTATTGAAGACTGACCAACAATTAAAGTTGGTTTTTAGGTTGATTGTGATAACATTGTATTACCATGTTAATCAATGTTTACCTTGTATAGGCAGGTAGGACTGCTCTTTATTATGCTGAACAAGAAGGTCATAGTGATACTGCTACAATACTGAGAGTACACTCAGGTAATGTATTTATTAAAGTCTATTCAGTTTCACCTGACCTATTGATTTTTTATTATAACTTTTGATAAACATGGAATTCAGAAATTTTGTTTGCACCATTAGAATTGCTAGGTCCTTCCCGTCCTTTAGATAAAAAGATCGGGTCGAACTGATAAGGCCTTAGCCTTTTTTGGATGTCCCTGTATAAACTCAATGACATACCTTTGACCACAATTATCCTGCTAGAACAGCCAGAATAAATTCAGCTGCTACTTACCGTATACTGGGATATTTTCGCGTCACTAAATTTTCGCGAATTTTGCATTTGTAAAATCTCACAAAATAATATTTTCACGAATAGCTTGTAAACTCCACCAAGTGGCAATGTAAATTCACAATTTCACGAT
>NW_003553444.1:0-1836 GCF_000090795.2 Amphimedon queenslandica | reverse complement strand
CTCGGGGGAGTCGATCACTGTTTCCACTGTGGATGGTGATGGAGCTAGGGCTGATGTTGCGGCAGATGGTTTCTGGGGAACTTCCCATCAGAGAGCCTTTTTTGATGTGGCTGTTGTAAATCCTTTCTCTGATTCATACAAGGGCCTCGATTTACCAGCTGTATATAGGAAAGTGGAAGCTAGAAAGAAAAGGAAATATGATGTACGTATCAGGGAAGTGGAGCATGGTTGTTTCTCACCTCTTGTTTTTTCCACCAATGGCGGGCTGGCTCCTGTATGTGATGTAGTTTTTAGACGAATTGCATTACTGACAGCTGACAAACTTAACAAACCGTACAGTTCAGTAATCAATTTCATCAGATGCAAATTATCATTTTCAATTTTAAGATCAACAATTCGGTGTGTAAGGGGTACAAGGAGATCAATATATAGGCCCAGTGACTGTGACATTGATGTAGCAATCTCTGATGCTCGACTTCAATGTCACTAACATATTAATAAAGATTATTATTATTATTATTATCATTACTAATTTCACTTATAAACTCATTACTACTGATTTCTGATCCTATTTCAAATTCATTTTATTATTATTATTATATTTATGAATGGACTATAGCCTTGGGTATTTTTCAGAATTTTGGCATTTTCTTAAAATGGCTGCAACTCGAAAAATTGAAGTTGGAATCAGCTCAAACTTTCTACACAGCATAAGGGCATCAATATGTATCAAAAATATTAATAAAAAATTGAGGTAATTTTGGAGCCATTTTTTGGAAAAAACCATGGGCTATTATAGCCTTGGATATTTTTCAGAATTTTGGCATTTTTTAAAAATGGCCGTAACTTGAAAAACTGAAGTCGGAATCAGCTCAAACTTTCTACACAGCATAAGGACATCAATATGTATCAGAAAATGTAATAAAAATTTGGGGTGATTTTGGAGCCATTTTTTGGAAAAAACCATGGCCTTGGGTATTTTTCAGAATTTTGGCGTTTTCTTAAAATGGCCGTAGCTCAAACTTTCCAAATAGCACAAGGACATCAATATGTATCAGAAAATGTAATAAAAATTTGGGGTAAATTCGGACGTCATCTCTCAAAGTTTACATATTCATATTCTTTTATAATGTTATACACTTACCAGAGACTTGAGCCAAACGTCTTATTCTATCAATAATCCTGGGCACAGTGTCACCATCATATATTGGTACAGCCATTGAAAAGAATGGAACACAGTGTTGAGGATTAACAGCAGTTACCATAATAAGAGGCTATAGGTAGAAGTGACAGTAAATATACATGTAATGGTACAGAGAAGTAGATTGGACTATTATATAGAGAAAGAAGAGTAATAGATAGTACATGTAAATTTATAAGGCAAAAGTTTTGCTGATTACCGTATAGCAGGTATATTCCGTCAGAGTTTAATTTCGTTCTTTTCGTTCTCATTCCTTGTGGAACAAATATTTTCCAAACCAAAAAGGTGTTTCCTCAATGCCACATGTGCAAAATGGCTGCTCAGAACGAAAATAAAACAAACGAAAATTTCTAATCCTGCTTAGAACGAACATTTCTCCAGAAAAAATATACCCGCTATACGGTAAGCCTTTCACAAATTCTACAAGTACTGTACATAAATGAAAGTTCTATAGTCACATTCAATAAAATAATGATGATCAACAATACAGTCAAGCCTGTCTTTATATTAATAAATAACAATATCAAAATAATAATATTAATAAATTAATAATGATGATATTACTTTATAAGGATCAGCAGAAAACACTGATATTGGTCGTCCTGGTATACAGTCTTCCTTAACTTTTGCTTCCT
>NW_003553443.1:0-1836 GCF_000090795.2 Amphimedon queenslandica | reverse complement strand
CTAGAATCCTACTTCATCTTGTTTTTTTTTAAATTTTTTATATTAATTAAAGCTTATTTTCTCATACTATAGAGTTCAACACTGTATAATATTGGGTGTGGTCGATGTAATAAGCCCATCCCACCTGCTAATATAATGTGTCAGAAATGTGAGGGTAGACTTAATATCTGCTCTGTGTGGTAAGTGAAGGACAATCATACTGTATATCAGAAATGTGGCAGTAGTAATAGTAGTAATTGTAATAGAAATTGAAATTTCTTTCAAGATTTTGAGGAGTGGTATTTCATTGAATATTGTATAATACTAGAAAAAATTTATTTGATGCATATACATGTTCTTATGTTGACTAATTTGAATTTTTTACAAATTTTAAAAGTTTCTCAGAAATTGGGCCAAAGTTCCTGTACTATAGTAGTACATGGTTGTTGGCCAAATTTTATCAAAAATGGCAAGAAAAGAATTCTTCATTTTTATAATTTTTTCCTAATGCATATACATGTACTTATGTTACGTAGAAAGTTTGAGAAAAATTTGATCAAGTTTGGATTTTTTTACAAATTTTAAAGTTTCTCAAAAATCGGGTCAAAGTCCCTGTACTATAGTACATGGTCATTGGCCAAATTTCATCAAAAATGACAAGGAGAGAATTCTCCATTTTTATTACATTTTCTGATAAATATACATGTATTTATGTTGCGTAGAAAGTTTGAGCTAAGTCCGATCGAGTTTAGATTTTTTTACAAATTTTTAAAGTCCCTCAAAAACCAGGCCAAAGTCCCTATACTATAGTACAGTGTAAGTGGGAACTGAGCCCTTAAATAAACATTTTAAAAAGATAAATATAAGGCAAGGATATCCATAGGAGGTTAGAAAATAAAGAGCATAATAATGGAAATAATAACAAATAAAATAGAATGAATAAGTTAGGTTAGGATGAGATGAGCTTCAGATATGGCTCTACAGAAGTCATTAGAATCTATTGATCTCATTCTGGAGGGTAATCCCTGTGGGTCATCAGTCAAATTTCATCAAAAATGGCAAGGAGAGAGTTCTCAATTTTTATTACATTTTTTTATGTATAATTATTATACATTGTACATGTCTTTTTGTTGCATATAAATTTAAACTGATTCCAATCAAAATTAGATGTTTTATGAATTTCTAAATTACTGAAGTGAGAGAAGATACTGAAACTTCTTTTTGAAGAGTGCTATCACTCTTTTGTCTTAACTTAATGTCTTTCTCTTTTTTCCTCTCTCTCTCTCTCTCTCTCTCTCTCCCTGTTAGTCATGCTCCTGTTAAAGGATTATACTCAATGTGTGAGGTGTGTGGTCATGGTGGCCACATGTCTCATTTGAAGGAATGGTTCAGTACTAACAGCTGGTGTCCATCTGGTTGTGGACATAACTGTGTAACATGAAAATTAATGAAGATTGTGATTATAATGCTGTTAATTAATAGTGTTAAAGTAACTTGTGATATTAATTTTTACTACTATTTTTGTGCATAATTATTATTATTGAAATGATTATTAATTTGCAAATTATCTATTTTTCTTACCTACAGTACATCAGTATTGTCTCTTAAACCAGACAAAGGACCTGCCTAATCCCATTGTGGTCATATTGGCCACATAGTCATACATTCAACATTGAATGGTTCAGTCTCTATAGTACTGTTTAGTACACTGTTTTGATTGACCTCATATTTGACATGCAGTGCTGTTATTTGTTTCTATCTATTGTACAGGTATATGATACACAGACAGCTCAGCGTCCTAAAGAATCATACTCAGTCAATGCACTTTATTCTGTAGCTAGAGTTAGGTGGAGACCA
>NW_003553442.1:0-1836 GCF_000090795.2 Amphimedon queenslandica | reverse complement strand
GTCTTCATGCAGTGGTGTAGGATTTCTTACCACACCAGTTTGCAAGTACCCCCTTGTTTCCTTACTTTTTCCCAATTCAATCCTACTATTTTTCCCATTTTAAATGTTTTTTATTTACTTGTTCTTATTTAACTTATTGTATAATTGTGAGTGGGCGTATCAAAGGCACCACCCATGCTACAGATGTGATGTATCCCTGTGGTTTTACTTGTATCCCTGTGGTTTTGACAGATATTTTTTTATAAAATAAAAGATACAAAGCAACATATTGGACAGCTAAATAAGCTGGAATTCAATTGAACTGTCAATGAAGTCTGGGTATTGGTCTGGGAGCTCGCAGCGGGAACCGACAGGTACAAAGCTGGGGAATAGGGAGTCTTCGGAGTCCAGACAACTTTAGATCAAGGCACAGACCAATATCAATCGTTGTCTCATTCAATGGTCAAATAAGATGGCCTGGTGAGGCAAGATCGATACATGGGCCTGTTATAATGTTTACTTGGTGCATGACAATGGAAGCCAAAAATGCATACTTCAAAGGCATTGCACACTGAAATAGGAAATTTTAAAAACTTGCCGTTTTCAGTTGCTAGGAGACACAAGCAATTAATGAGCGGATATCTCCAAAATAAATTTTTTAACTTCTGGGACCTAGAATGTGGACAATGTAATATATACAAATTGCTTATCGTAAAAATAACTTTGATACTATCTTATACATGTAGGTAAAATTAACAGTTTTAATGAGGATGTTTCAGCCACAGCCATTCTTGCTGTACTACCAGATGTCCAGCCATCAGCTCTATAGTTATTAATATAATCAGGTTTTTATAAACGTTTTATGAAACTGAAGGAAGGAATGACCATATCATGGAATACAGAATAAAACCAATGCATCAATCAGCTATAATTCTTTTGTCTGCATGTTAACTTAGGTCAAGACTACCAAGTGCCACATAACTGCTGGTATGGGAAGGAGGGAACCCGGTACATGCTAAGCAAGGCTAGAAGCTGACTCACTAATACCATGCCTTATGACTAATACTATCACAATACTATTATTTTATTAAATTGCAACTGAAATATTAATTTCTGTGGAATATTCTATTGTGATTAGTCATAATAACTACCATTGCTAATAAACAGCAGGGAGGGGGAATCCCTTCCCCTCCCCCTAGGTACACCTAGAGGTCAAAACACTAACCAGATGGGGGATCATAAACGAGACCCACCCCAATCAATCATGGGTGAACAATGATGGGCGGTTGGACAACCCAAGGGACCCGCCCATAACCCAACCGGGTGACCTCCGTCACACCCGAAGGTGGAATGAATAGAGGACCATTACCAAACAATTATAGTGGCGGGAAGGGGGGGACAAGAAGAACCTAGGGCAACCTGCTAGCTTGATACTGCAATATTGCGCATGCGCGGCCCGAGCCCCTCCTTCCCCGTTAACCTCATTTAAACAGAGTCTAAATTACCATTAACTTAGGTCAGGACTACCAAGTGCCACATAACTGCTTGTATGGGAAGGAGGGAACCCGGTACATTCTAAGCAAGGCTAGAAGCTGACTCACTAATACTATGCCTTATGACTAATACTGTCACAATACTATTATTTTATTAAATTGCAACTGAAATATTTATTTCTGTGGAATATTCTATTGTGATTAGTCATAATAACTACCATTGCTAATAAACAGAAGGGAGGGGCAATCCCTTCCCCTCCCCCTAGGTACACCTAGAGGTCAAAACACTAACCAGATGGGGGATCATAAATGAGACCCACCCCAATCAATCATGGGTGAACCAATGATTGGCGGTTGGACCACC
>NW_003553441.1:0-1836 GCF_000090795.2 Amphimedon queenslandica | reverse complement strand
TTCTGGTTATTATCACAACAGCTGCCCATATCAAATCAAAAGCCATCAAGTCAATCTGCTCAACTTTATGCTGCACCTTATGAAGTTTTTAATAAAGAATCAGATAATGCAAGATCTGCACCGAAAGTTAGCACTGCAACATGTCAGCAGCAGACTACTTGGTGCAGTACTATAGAGAAGGTGTCACTTTTTGTGCTACTGATACTCATCTTGATCTTCTTGGTCAGTATATTGGCTGTGGTGTCATCAAAGAATGGTACAAGTGGTATATATACAGGTAGTAATGGCCCTGGCCTAACTCTTACAAGTCACAATAATTGTACTGATAAGTATAATGAGGTATTGCTTGCTGTAAACCAAATTTTAGATTTAAAATATTTGTTTTTACATCCAGCCTCGTGTCGTGACATCAATCGTATACCTAACAGTCCTTCAGGTTACTATTATTTAAACACTGATAAGACTGTGTACTGCAATATGGAGGAGCTGTGTGGAGAGGAAGGAGGATGGACAAGATTAGGTTATCTCAATATGTCTGATCCTACACAAGATTGCCCTTCTGATTTTGAAGCTGAAACATATCATATTAACCATAATGACATTAGGACCTGTAGAAAAACTAAAGACAGTTGGGGTTGTAGCAGTTTGACTCTTTCAACTTATGGCATCTCATACACTCAGATTTGTGGTAGAGTGATTGGATACCAAAAAGGAGAAACTGATGCTTTTGTCAATCATCACAATGTTATTGATTCCCATTATCTTGATGGTGTCAGTATCACACGTGGTTCTGAACCTCGTGAGCATGTTTGGTCTTTTATATCCGGAAAAGGATCAACTACTTCATCAGAGTCAGATTGTCCTTGCAATAATGGATCTGCCCTTCAGGTTCCAGCATTCATTAAAGACCACTACTACTGTGAGTCAGGAAATAATGATGGCACACAAATTAATAATTCAAAATTTTATCCTGATCCATTGTGGGATGGTCAAGATTGCCCTTCAGTTGAATCTCCTTGCTGTACATCAGAAGATCTCCCATGGTTCCACAGAGTTTATGATGCTTCATCTTCCAGTGATATTGAGCTAAGAGTTTGCCGTAGTGGGGATCGAAATAATGAAGACGTTCTTATTGAATTGTATGAGATTTACATCAAATGATAACTATTTCATGCATTTATCTTTTATTGGTAGCTAGTGAAAGTTTTGTTGTGTGATTGATTGCCAGTTAACATTTAAATGCCTGGTATATTAAGTTTTATTCTTGTTTGTGTTAATTTTAATTAAGTAGTTGTGATGTAAGCATTGTCATAAGTCAGTACATATATTTAAGTGTTAATCATGCAGTCACTGATGTTTTGGTTATTCTGTATGTGTTATGTTGTTGTAATCATGTTGTTTACTTTGCCTGACATCCATGCATGGCTCCAGATAAACAGTTTTGTTTTTGTATCGTACTGTATTACCTTTTAGAACCAATAAATAATTATTCTTTCAGTAACAGTATAGACAAAATCCCTTTGTGTTGAGTGACAAATAAATAAAGCAAACACATGCAGTGAGGCTGCCATTAAGCAAACTCTAGTCTCTGGAGATGGAGAACAAGAATTACATACCAACTACTCCTCTATATGACTGTGCTGATAATCATGGCACTCAGTTGAACCGACCCTCTTCTCAAATACCACAGGCAGATGATGATAATGTAAGGTATCAAGAGTCAGAGTTTGGGGACTATTCTCGTCTCTCACATCAGTCTGGCCCATCATTGCGTTCAAATCAAAAATCAAATCCACCTACTCAAGTTTATGATGCGCCTTATGAAGTTCTGAATAG
>NW_003553440.1:0-1836 GCF_000090795.2 Amphimedon queenslandica | reverse complement strand
GGTATTTAAACTACACGATGACACAGAGGAAAGAAGCAACTAATACTGAAAAATAAGTTGTGCATGAAACATCATTTCAAAACAAAAACTTAAATATAAAATTTAAGTTTGATCAGTACTCCTATCAAAACCATGCTTTGAAACTTAGAAAAGCAGGAACAAATAGTGAGATGTGATACATGAAACATCTTTTTCTAACCAAACTAAAATGATAAAATTTCAGTCTGCTAAGTCACTCCTGGTATAAACTAGTGTCGCATAGACAGATCCATCCCCCTTTTGACAATTTGGACGGCGGGAGATGAGCCTCGTGTACATACCAGGATCAAGTTGTTCTTGTGTTTCTAATGTGTAACAAAGAAATAATTGAAAATTGTTGAATTTTTAATTTATTATGAATAAGCTTGTCCAAATACACCACGTGGAGCCATGTGCTGTTATGATAAAGACGGCAACTGCTAGTGGAGAAAGGTGCTTTCAATGCATTACTGACCTCATTAGTGAAATGTTGAAGACTGAAAGAAGGAAAATGTAAGGAGATGCTTGTACATGGCACTTTAAGTACTAGATGCTCTTGCTTTACTTTTATATGGTATAATGCTGTCTGAAGTAGAAATAAACGTGTCAAGGCCAACACTGAAAGCATTGTTACCCTGATGAATACGGTTAGAACACTGCAGAGGCATCATCCTTATCTCCACATAGCTGTCCTTCATTCTCTTTAATACTATACTCCTCCATTAATGGCATGTTAGCATCACTAACTTTTCTTCTGCTTTTATTTGATGGCGTAGATACAACTGGATCTGATTCACTGCTACTAGTCCTTTTACTACTCAATGCCTCACTAAACCATGCTCCAATATCAGAAAAAATTTCTAACATGCCATTAAGGGAGGCATATAGTATTGAAGAGAATGAAGAACAGCTGTGTGGAAATCAGGATGACACTAACTTGCCATTCAGGGAGGAATGTGGTATTGATGAGAATAAAGAACAGCTGTGTGGGTATCAGGATTATGCCAACATGCCATTAAGTGAAGAATGTAGCATTGAAGAGAATGAAGAGCAGCTGTGTGAAGATCAAGATGAAGAGAGTTTACAGCAGGATAAGTCTAATGAAGAACCAGCAAGTCTTTCAGTATCTAGTACTTCGTAAGTGACAAATTTATTTTTTGTAGGTCAATATTATGTGGCCTTCAAAAGCGAGAACTTCTTATATCACTACACTCCTTGGAGGAGAGATGCCATTAAGCATATAGCCAAGATGCACAACACATCCTTTTGTTCATCTGCAGTAGCATCATCATTTACATCTGTCAAGATATGGAAAGAATTAGTGAGAACTGTTAAGAAGGAAATGAAGGAGTATTGTTCTGAGGCACATGATTCGATTTTAAGAGACTCTATGGATGGTATATGACAATTCACCTGGGACAGGGTTTTAATGAAATATCACAAAAGATGGCAACGTTAACTTGATTTTTGCTTGAGTTAGTGCCAATTATAGATGAGAAGCACATCTGTACTTTCAACTTGAAGAAAGTCTGCTAGAATCGTTCCATTTTGAGAAAATTGAGGATTGGATTGTAAAATCTGTATATCATTTTCATAAAATCAGAAATGGGTGACAGAAACTATTATAATTTTTATTACACAAATGTCAACATGTATCTAAATATCTGTGTGTAGTATCTTGAAACAAAATTGTTTTACAAAAGAATATGTCAAGACATGTGCACTTAATCACTTCACATGTCTGTCAAAATGTGCACTTAATCACTTCACATGTCTTCACACAATGAGCCTCATCCACAACCAGTGCAATGAGCTCTC
>NW_003553439.1:0-1836 GCF_000090795.2 Amphimedon queenslandica | reverse complement strand
CAGCAGCTCAAGAAGGCTGGTACAAGTGTTGTCTACCCACTGATTGTTCAGATCCTAACACTAACATCATCTTTGCTAATATATTCAGTAAAAGGGGACTATAATCAGTTACTAATGTAATAATTTTATTTGTAGAATTTGCAGAGATAGAATCATTTACTGTTGCTGAGCTTCCTTCTGATATGACAGTATATCCTCAGGAATACAAACTGAATTGTACTAAAATTGGACACTATGGGTATGGTATTAGTATGAGCATTGGTAGTACTGCACTGGCGAGTTACACTGACTGTTATGATGATGGTACTGATAATTGTCCTGGTACTGAGTTAGATAGCTTTACCAATAGAATAAGATATACTGTTGATATCACATGGGATGGAACGACTGTCAGTAGTGGATCAATCAGTCAATCAACCACTGGAGATCAAATGTATCACTGTGTACTGGATAATCCTGGTGGTGCTGATAGAACACGTACTTTAACCATAAAAGGTAATGATATTTCTATAGTAATTATGTACATGCATGTATACCTCCCTTTATATAGTACCAGCAACTTCTCCCTCTTCTCTTACTGAGGTGAGCAAGACAACTACCACTATTACTGTTAGTTGGAGTGCACTTGATTCATCTGATGCTGATGGATATGTAGTCAATGTCACTAGTGACACAGACACTGTGCAGACAGTACAGGTGGAGGGAAGCAGTAGAAATACAATCACACTAAATGGGCTAAGAAGAGGAAAAACTTATAGTATTACTGTCAGAGCCTATCAGCAGTTATTGGGACCTGCTAGTAGTACAATCAGTATCTTCACTCATTGTCAACAAGAAGGTATTTTGATTTTGATATAAATCATGCTAAAAGCAATTATGTTGATTTTACAGGTATCTACATGTATTTAGTGTATAATAAAAAATGTTACATTAATGGATCATATTTTTGGGACACCAGTGTCAATGCAGTTACTGAAGCTATATCATGTGTGTTACCTGGTACTAGTCTAACTACTGGTCAGTGGGTTAGAGTTGCTGATCCTGATGATCCTGTTGACTGTAACAATAATAGTGCCAGTAATCCTTTTCGTTGTACTAATGTCACTTCACCTGCTACTCTCAGTCTTTATCTTGCTCAGTCACTACCAGCAGCTCAAGAAGGCTGGTACAAGTGTTGTCTACCCACTGATTGTTCAGATCATAGCACTAAAATTATTTTTGCTAATGTATTCAGTAAGAGGAGTCACTTACTACTGATGTAATAATTTTTTTTGTAGGATATGCAGAGATAGAATCATTTACTATTGCTGATCTTTCTCCTGATATGACAGTATATCCTCAGGAATACAAACTTAATTGTACTAAAATTGGACACTATGGGTATGGTACTAGTATGAGCATTGGTAGTACTGCACTGGCTAGTTACACTGACTGTTATGATGATGGTGCTGATAATTGTCCAGGTACTGAGTTAGATAGCTTTACTAACAGAATAAAATATACTATTAATATCACATGGGATGGAACGACTGTCAGTAGTGGATCAATCAGTCAATCAATCACTGGAGATCAAATGTATCAGTGTGCACTGGATAATCCTAGTGGTGCTGATAGAGCACGTACTTTAACCTTAAAAGGTAATGATATTTCTATAGTAATTGTGTACATGCATGTATACCTCCCTTTGTATAGTCCCAGCAACTGCTCCCTCTTCTCTTACTGAGGTGAACAAGACAACTACCACTGTCACTGTCAGTTGGACTGCACTTGATTCATCTGATGCTGATGGATATGTAGTCAATGTCACCAGTGACACAGACACAGTGCAGACAGTAC
>NW_003553438.1:0-1837 GCF_000090795.2 Amphimedon queenslandica | reverse complement strand
CAATTATTATTATTATTATTATGTGAGTGCATATGGTCTATAGCCATGCCTCTCCAATGCTGCACCTATAAAAATTAAAAATTACCTTGCACCTATGATTTTACTTCCCGGAACGTACAGCTTGTCTATTTTCTCCTTTGCTTCTATATCCAGCTGCTGTATTTTATTAACTGCTGTAGCCTTTTCAAAACAGGTAGGCCACTTATACTTTGTAAAAGTATTCTCTTGTCTTGAGTCTTCAGGTACCTGTACAGAAGATAGTTTAACATTATACACATGGAACTGAAAGTTGAGACAAGCTTTTGTATCGCACAATGGGTAAAGAATTAAACACTACCACATGTTAATGTTATGTACATGTATGTATGCTTGTACATTGTTAGCTTTAGCATATAGTATGTAAATGTGTACATATATTATTTCTAGTCGTCTGTTGGGTATAATTACAAAGAAGGATATGTTACGTCATGTTTCATCAATGGAGAAGCATCCTCACTCCATACAGTATCATTAACATTGCTATACATATACTGTACATGTATATATATATTTATTATAAATAAAAGAATAGTGTGTATATCTTCTCTCAGTGTATTTTCTTGTTGTTTTGATATTATTTCATCTTAAATAGGCTTATAATGATATTCATTGTGGATTGTGCTATATCACTGCAGTGCTATGCATTCAGGGCTACTGGAGGAGAAATCAATCATCAACTAAACAAGACCTTAGGTTTGTATTCTTGTTACTTATTGTATGTGTTACTAGTTTCCATTAACAGATAATAAAAATCTTCGTGAAGTTATTACTAAATTGGAAAGGAGTGATTTTCCTGTAGGTAGATGGGCTGACTTAAGACTCAGGTTACACATCACTCAGCCAAAGCTTGATACAGTTAAAGATGATAATCCTCAGAATGCAAAAGAATGTCTTCAATGTTGTCTAATTCTCTGGCTCCAACAGGATTATGATGTTGATGAATATGGAAAGCCTACACTAGAGAAATTGGTGACTACGGCTGTAAAAGAAATGGGATTGAGAGCAGTGGCTGATAAGATTGGAAAGATTGACATGATTAGTGAACCAGAAGGTAGATTCTATAACACATAGCCATGTATATATTACTTTTCATTATAGGGTTATTTGAATTAAAAATGAGAACTACTGATGTTCACAAAGAATTTCGCCAATTAGAATCAACATTTGCAGATCTTGTGGCTAAAATTTGTGCACATTTAGGGGAAAAATTAATTATCAAAAGCTGGAAACCATTGATGTTGCAAGATTCGTAGAAGAAAAGGGAAAGTTCAATGGCCTCACAGATGAAATGCCTATTGACGAAATATTCAATTGCATTCAAGATCATTATTCTTTCCTTAATTGCTCATTGATAGAAGCTATTGTTCATGAGTTTTTTGAGTGGTTACCATTTATGCCTCACTCTGGTACCATTTTACGAAGAGAAATGAAAGCATACGTTGAAAAGATGAGTCATTTTAAGGATTCAAAACGTCTTAAAGACCTACAATTTGCTATTGGAAATGCATGCATGCAAGATTTCATTCCCTCTGATACAGCTTGTAAAGTTATCATTAAGCTAAGTGGAGGATGGGGTGAGAAGGCCATAAGTGACTTGGAATTTTTTCTAAGGCATTACTTTAACCAAAGTGGTATATTCAACCACCTTCAAACCACTCCACAGTCAGTATGTATCAGTTATCTGGTACCACATTCTGCCATTGCTGTCATCACCAGTGATGTCAAGTCAAAGTCTGAATCAATGCGTCGAGTTGGTGTATTTTACTTTTCAATAAATGGTGGCATTCTTCTTGATGAA
>NW_003553437.1:0-1837 GCF_000090795.2 Amphimedon queenslandica | reverse complement strand
GTGGGTGGGCATTTAATAATCAAGTGGGTAGATATTAATTAATTGAGTGGGTGGGTGTTAATTTTATTTATATTTTGTGTTAAAGCTAGTTGATTGATTTTTAGGGTTTAGTGTTACGGCCGATTTAAAGAATGATAAGAAAGTTATTGTGGCAAGGTAGGTGTGGCTTGTTGTCATGGGAACGTTAGATTGTCTTTTTTTAGTATGAGGGATGTGTCCTTGACTTATCCTTTGGCAAAGAGTTTGGAGAATTCTTCAATTGTGTCAAGAGTGAAACAGATAGAGAAAATGATTCAACTTAAAGTATGGCTCAGAGAGAAATCTCTATTTTTAAAGTTGCTTAAAAATTGGACCAAAGTCCCTATACTATAATTAGTAACGCGGTAGCGTTACTAAGTAGGATTCACCCCCAAACAAAATGGCTGCCACGACTTTTGCAGCCTTGTAGTACAGGGTCTTTGGCCGAATTTCATCAAAATTGAGAATAAGAGAATTCTCCATTTTTATAATTTTTTTCTGATGCATATACATGCTCTTATGTTGTGTAGAAAGTTTGAACTGATTCTGATCGAATATGAATTTTTTTATAGCTTTTAAAAATTGCTTTAAAAGCCGTATGTGCTATTTAGACTGTAGCCCTTATTTTTTGTTAAAAACAATTGGCTCGAAGGTTACCCCAATTTTTGTTATTTTCCGATATACATGTACATTATACATGTACACTGCATGAGCTTTGAATTAAAATGAATTTATATAATTATTATTATCCATTATTCCTTCAGGTTACTGTATACACCAGGGATAGGTCACAATTTCACGACCTCTCTCTTCCCGACATTTCCCTTGAAGCTCAAGTCCAGCGTCTTCAGGCTCGGCTGAATTTTGGCTTTGTCTCGGATTTATTTGTAACCATGCATGCATAGCCACGCCCATTATTGACGTATTCAATTTAGGGTTTTGTAAAGCCGCTGCAGATTGATTCTGATCAGTTCTTCAGCGCCTACAGAGCAACTACAGACACTGCACAGAAAACTGTTAGTGCTGTACATTTGTTTTTATTATTTCTAAATCTCTGTTCACTTTTATTTGAACTTATGAAAACATTTTAGTTTTAGCTACTGTACATGTACGTGTAAGTACAATGGAATCCAAATTTTAGTTTTAAAATTGGTTTAAGCAAAATGCATATACATGTACATAGTTTATTTTTTAACAATTTTATTTCTTTCATTTCTCTCTCTCCCCCTCCTCCAGGCTACAGTGATTAAAGAAACAAAGACCCCTTCTTCAGCTAAGCCTCCATTAAAGCTGATAATGTCAATCAGTCTCTTAGCTCCACACATTATCATACCATATACGGCTCAGAACACTTCAGGATCACTGCATGTTGTGCTAGGAGACTTCTCTGTATCTAACAGGTACTGATACTGATATTGATATTGATACTGATATTGATATTAATTGATACTAACACTAAACTGATATATTAACATTTATTGATATTATTACTAATACTGATGTTGGTATTGATATTAACATTAATTCATTGATATTAACACTAATACTGATATTGATCCTGATATTGATATTAACACTGATACTGATATTGATTTCTCTTCAGGTTACTCCATGGCTACGATTTTGTCAACCCAAGAGCGTCAGTGGTTAGTCTAAGCAGTGCTGAGATTGTCTTGGATAGAATGGAAATCACTTGCTCAAGTATTTCTGTCTATCGTGAAGCCGGCCTGGTCAACGCTATGGCCGTTCGATACGACATTCTGCACTCGCTCAATTTCACGGCATTCGTCACTCGTAACTTGTTTCCTGGACAAACTTC
>NW_003553436.1:0-1837 GCF_000090795.2 Amphimedon queenslandica | reverse complement strand
AATATTTTGTTAGTAATTTTATTATTAAAATTATAAACACAAAACTAATAAAGTCCTCTAGAACAGCAGGTAATCAACTGCCAGTCTTTACTCCTGGAAACAACTGCTATATCTGCCAACAACCTTCTTGATCCTCATTATTGTTCAAAGCATGTTGCTTTCTTTTGTAATTGAGTTTTTATGAGCTACACTAAACACAAAGGATCAGCCAGTGACACATGTACCAGCAACTAAATGCAATTGTATCATAGACAGTGAAGCGAGTTAAAGGATAACAGAAGCAATTGAGAAGACACATAGGGATGGAGCTATAAGTAAGTGACATTTGGTGATGATGGAAAAGGAAAACTTTTCAAATTCGGTAGAGGATCACGCATTATTATCAACGCTCTTAAATGAGCAAGATAGATGACATGATACAAAAAATACAAAATGTAATACAAAAGTGCACTCAGTGCTTGCTTTTCTGTATTAGTCACTAAGACACATTATTCACCAATAATAACATCCAATTATTAGTTAGTATTGTTTTAAATTATTAAAAAATAAAAAACAGTCAAAATTAAAATAATATGCAAATGCAATTTTTATTTAATTCATGCTATGTCCTTTAGAGCAGCAGGTATTCATCTGCCAGTATTTATTACTGGAAGCATTTGCTAAATCTATCAGCAACCTTCTTCATCCACATTATCCTTTAATGTCTACTCTTACAAATACTAAACACAAAGGACCAAACAATGACACACATGCCAGCAACAAAAAGCAAATGTAAAAGCAAAAGGTAAATGAGTTAAAGAAGAAGAAACACTGTAAAGAAGCAGTTGAGCAGACACATAATGGATGATCATGAAGCTGTGAGTGAATGACATTTGTTGATGATGAAAAGGTAGAAAACCTTTCAGAAATCATACTTTATAATCAACTCTCTTGCATGAGCAAGATACACAACATGAGTTAATTAGTGTCTGTTGTCTTGTTATTTCTTGTTTGTCCAAAGACCTGCATCAGTCACCTTCATACCACAGGTCTTGTTCAGGATCCAGTTGTCTCCCTCTCTCTTCTCAGTTGATACCTATAGCTCTCTCCTCTCCTTCAAGTATTCCTCTATCAGTAGTTGTCAGTCTTCTTGATGGAAGTCTGACCCCTGCTATGTGTTCTTCCTATGATGCTCTCATTCCATACTTGATCTTGAGTCTGGGACTACTGTCAGTTCTTCACTGACCTCAATGAACTGTGTCCTTTCATTTGACAGCTCATGCTTCCTTCTTCCTTCCTTCTTCCTCACTCACACGTGTTACTGGAACTGATATGTACTCATTAATGAGTGTGCCCACGTGACAATCAATAGGACAAGTATAAATTGTAGTGAATGTACATGTATGCACAGTATGTATTTAGGATGAGAGTACATGTACAAGTACACGTGAGTACAAAGTGAAAAAGTGAGAGGAACATGTACATGTACTAACCACTAATTAACAATTGAAATAATGATTTTTGATATTAAATGTTCTACAAAATTCTTCTAGTTATAGATGTACTTCAGTATAATACATGTATTAATGGGACAAGACACTGTAACACAAGTCAGGTGAGTGGTCACAAAGACAAGATGAACCATGAAATGTTCTACATTCATTAACTTAATAAATAAATCATTGAATGATTGAAGAATGCATGTAGAATGATGTACATGTATCATTAATATAAAAGCTCTACATAATACTCAACTATTGACTGTACACATATTAATTATACAAGTCATTATGCTGTATTGAAATGGGATTCAATTATGATTGTGACAAGGTGTTATCAAAACAACTTACATGTACAT
>NW_003553435.1:0-1837 GCF_000090795.2 Amphimedon queenslandica | reverse complement strand
TCTAAAAGTGCTATCATTGCCATTCAAATAAGTTATAATTATGCTGAAATAATGCTTACTTTGGTGGTATTTCCATTGCTGGTAGAGCATTGTGACTAAGTTTACCAATGAGATCAAGGTCTGGGTGCTTAAATGATGGAAGTTCAGTATTATTGGATACTTTTGGACAAGTTTTCCAAAACTTTTTCCTTGCTTTATTTTGATGAAGGCAAGTTAGCTTGCCAATATTCATTGCTGATGGTTGTTGCAGATCACTTACTAAAGGAGCAGTACATAGTGATATACCCATTGCCACTAGAGTAGCAGCCAGTATTAATGAAGGCATTTCTATTATCCACTGTTACTGTTTGTGATGATCCAGTTGTGCATCATTCCAGATGTGTCTATAGCTACATGTACATCATATAATTTTGGGACTATTCCTATATGCTTATGAAAGCATAATCTGTTATTGTTAGACCATCTGGAGCTCTAGATCTACATTATAGTTGTTTCTTCAAATAATTAATGCTGCTTACTTGTTCTTATGTTCTTATATTCTGGATCACTGGTGTACATTTAGGCCACTAATAGCTATAAATGAGGTTGCACAGGGTGCATAAATCTGGCATAAACTATCATCATACTTAAAAGACAATAGCAACTAGATATAGTTGTTAATGTTACAAGATTCAAGTAAATGTACCAGGTTTGCATTGAAAACTATATATCTACCCTGTATTACCAGTAAAAATACATTTTTTAACATTAGAAAAAGGCTAGATCTAGATCTAGTCTCACAAAAGTTTTTACATTAATAACATATCATGAAAAAAATTATTTAAATGTATAAATTAAGGGCCAATGTAATAGACAGAAATAAACTATGAAAACACATACATGTGCACATGAGGCGAAAATCATAAAGGAATAGCAAGCATCATGTCATGTGTCATCTAGAATACTAATTGATGTAAACTTGGACTCATGCATTGCAAATTAAGAGCCATTAATTGACACACTTTTTAATACAGAATTACCATACATCATTGACCTTATTCATCACTGTAGTAAGATGTAGACTAATAAGGGAATGATGAAAATGAAAACTGGGTAATCTGCAATAAAGAACATTACTTGTACATCAAATCAATATACTGTGAGACTAGAAACACAAAATTATTAAGAAGTAGAATTAGATTCAACCAGTTTGAGTGAAGTATTTTGTATCTGAAAACTTACAGCTACATTATAAATGATTATTTGAGCTTAAAATAAGATGTTTATCTAAGTTAATTATTTTCCAATGACTAGTATAATGTTAAAGTAGATATGATATTTTCATTAATATAATGTACTTTTGTGTGTTAATGCTACTTTGCCTATTATGCTAAATAAGTATGTCTTGTTTTGTTTGGTAATGGGAGAAAGAGTTTGTGCTTTCATTTTGAGCACACAATAGATCTACATGTACATGGGTCAAAATAAACTTGTTACAATTGTTATTAAAAAGATGTTGTTTACTTTTAGTTTTAATGAGGCTTTGTCATGTGACTATATGATGATTTTGTAAGGTCATTAGTTAAACGTATCGTACATTGTACTTTACTGTTCATTTGCTCTGCTATTCAATGACAAACTATTTCTCAAAACTTGACATGCTTTGCAACTGTCATAATGTTTGTTTTGTGCTAACAGTAAGCATACAGTCAAGCGGTAGCTGTCATGATTGTGTGAGTGACCTGAATTTTTGACACAAAATCGCTTCAAAAATGAATCAAAGTTGGCGAAATAATATTGTGTTGAGTTTATGTCAAGTGCATCCTTATACATATAATTTGTCGTGCTTTCAGTCACT
>NW_003553434.1:0-1837 GCF_000090795.2 Amphimedon queenslandica | reverse complement strand
GAACAAATTAAACTGTACATGCAAAGTGCATGGATTCATAACAGATGCTGCATATGAAATATTGCATTTAAGACACTTAAATATACATACATGTAGGAATAGTGACAAATATTATGCTGTACAATGTACTTGTACATGTACACAACATGTATGTGCACTGATTACTGACAAACAAATCATATCATTAATTATAATAACATATAAGATGGCCCAGTACGTACATGTACATTGTTATAACAGCTGATTTTCATGGTATAATAAATATTTTGTGAATTTCTTTTTTGCTCCATTGCAAAAATTTAAAATGCAAAATTTTGTATCTTTATTGTCATGTAATTTAGAACCACTACCATCATCAAGGCTGTAGCTGTACTGTTTTAGAATGAATAATTAAAGTAAAACTAATTTTTTCAATTAATACTAAACAGTGCTGAGTGCTGCAGTTCAAGCATAGCCATTGTAGTGTTATAAATAGCATCAAAGGCACTTAAGGCAGCAGTAGGTACCATATACAATAAAATTTTGGAGGGAGCTATATTTGATGAATTGCTAAATTATAGTGATTGGAAAATTTTAATTCGGCAAATTTGTGGCCATGTGCCATTGAGCATGCACATAATAGCTCAAAATGGCGGATTTTTATTTTGGCAAATGGGTATCAAAATGCCAAAATGGCCAAATTTAACTTTGTCCAAAATTTCCTTCTACACAGTATTAATGAGACTTCACCTTTTAAAAATGCACATAGTGTTAATTAATTGATCACACCCTTCATAAATAATTAATAATCATTTCAATAGAAAAACTTTGAATAGTGAGGGGCAAATCCAGAAAATTTCAATTCCGAATGCTTTTGGGTCAGGAATCAAATACCAATTCTGAATACTTACTGTTTGCATTTCAGTAGCTAGTTACATGTACATGTATGTGTGTAGATCATTAAAACAGTTTAAAAGGCAGTAAAGTACTCCTTCTAGTCAGGGAAATGATTGACTAGTTACAATGTAAATTTTGCTGTGTACGACCAAATTACTTAAGTATCTACATGTAGGTCCTAAAAATTCAAAGTGAAACAGCTGTTCTCATACGAAATTCTTATATCCGTCTCCTCTAAGGCACAACATGATGTTGCTCAATTACATACAGTAGATATCAGAAAAGTTTTTGATGCTACATTTCACAGTGAACAGTTGCTCAAGCTTGACGAAATTTTAATGGCCAAATTTGGGTGTGGATTTGAAGTTGGCTTTCGGGTTGGTCCCAATTTGTTAAGGTTAGAGGTTACCAATCCAGTAATATCTGCCAGTGTTAGCCAGTGTCCCTCAAGGAAGCATCTTGGGTCTACTTTCGTTTATAATTTACAGTAAAAATAGTGAATTGAGGGAAGATAGTAAATTAAAGATAGAAATAGCCAGATCCAGCTCTTCTAGGACATTATTCAATAATAATGCAGTTAATAAGTATTGGTTTACCAGCTAATATTAATGTTAAAGGACATGGCTAGGATGTGGCTTAATTCGGAATAACTTCAAACAATTCCAAACTTTTTATTTGATACGTTGATTACACGTACATGTATGTTCGGAACAAAGAATCGAATACTCTGGAATTGCCCATCACTAATTTTCACATGCTCTGCAATGCACATGGAGATAAGGATATGATATTTCCACTAATTTCCTTCCTATGGCCCTACCATGTACATATGTACAATGTAAGTGTGATACTGTACAAGATGATTTATTGGTGAAAGTAATATTTGGCAAATTTGCCTGTGGAAAGAAATTCGCTGATTTTATATTGGCGATTTTGTGTCACATGCCATTGAGCATGTTCA
>NW_003553433.1:0-1838 GCF_000090795.2 Amphimedon queenslandica | reverse complement strand
GAGCTTATTCTCCAAAAACTGCTGTATTTATTCATGACAGTAATCTTGCTATTGCTTACTGACAATCATCCAATGTCTACAGTGGGCTCATGGACTTTAATAAGTGCCGCTAGAAGATATAAAAGCAAAAATTCTACCTCGGATTCCTCGTCGGATTCCTATATCATCTTCACACAGTAAACTGTGTCACAAATTCTCCTCCTCATGCTCCTCTCACCATTCTTTTTTTATTCGTTTCCCTCGTTTATGGAACTACCTCCCAACTATAAATATGAACAAATCACTTACAGTACTTAAAAAGGAACTTAATAAATTTTTCATCTCACATTTTCAAACAAATTTTGATCCCACAAATCATCACACTTTTCATGTCATGTGTCCATGTATTGTTTGCTCCAAACTCCCTTCACCCATACATTTTTGATTCAAACAAGCTCTTAATAGTTTTTTTTTCTCTTTTGTTAATTTTGCTTATGTTTATTAATTTATTTTGTTCTATTTATTTTTCTTATCTTTTTGTTTGTTTGTTTTTCTGGGGGCTAGACCAGTTCTTGCCTTCCTGCAGGTCAATCTCTTTCATTTGTATCATTTTATTTTGTTTCTCTCTTCTACTGTCTTTGTCCTGTAGAACTTTATTAAATTAAATTAAATTAAATTTAAAAAAATTTACTTTATTTACGGTATTGCGATGAATATACTTAAAATTCTGTCAATGAAATACTGTATCACCACCAGTGGTAAATGGTAGTACAAAAATGTAAACACTGAATCTTCAAATATTAAGGACTTAAGGTTAGTTGCTTTTCATTGCCTCAAAACACACACTTCTATCAGCAATTCATATTTTCATTATTTTTACAAAACTACAATGTTGAATACAGTCAGGAGCTCATAAACAGTATATACAAATAAAATCACATGCCTGCAGAATGCAAGCCCTACAAAATGGGAAACTATGAATTTAATTGGAGTGGCCTAATAATGACGATAACAAAAAATGATAATCATGATGATAATTTTACAGTTGTTTACCCCATTGGGATTATGTCTCTTCTCATTATGATTGGGTCAAGATTATTAGTCAATACAATCAGAACAAATGTAATGATGCATATGACAATTAATACTATACCTAAGTAAATCATTTTTCAACTACCACTTACTAAAATAATTAACACAACAAAAATATAAAATTTTTTGAAATAAGCATGCTCTAGCAGCATACATAAATTTTAAGTGGACAACATCTGAAAAGAACACTTTTAATCTCAGGCCTGAAGTATGACTGCATTACAGGATTAGCGACAGTTATAAAAAGGAAACAAATAGTAGCAGCTAAGTTAAGCCACAATGGTACATCAATGAATAGATGAAGTAGGAAGTAGAGGACAGCAGGTACAAAACATATTCCATAGACGAGTAACATGCTTCCAAATATTCCAAAGAGTCTCTTCTTTTTTGAGGCATACACACTCTCTCCTGCTATCACTGACTGATCTTTGAAGAACCTTCTAGTGAAACAAAAGGTCCAAAGAGAAGTGATGAATATTATCCCAAGTACAACAGCTGATAAAAGAATAATATAGACAACAAAGCCAATGTCAGCGGTTGATGAAATACAAATATCAATATACAAGTGAAACCCAAAGAGATGAACAATGCTCAATACAGCAGACAGTATCCAGATAGCAATGGTGAGGGTCAGTGCTACCCAGGGTCTCATGACCCACTTGTGAAGATGTGGTTTGACAATAAAGAGAAACCGATCAAATGATATAGTGGCTAGTGTGATGGATATGACTAGTACCATCCACCAAAAAATAAAAGCACCAAAGTAA
>NW_003553432.1:0-1838 GCF_000090795.2 Amphimedon queenslandica | reverse complement strand
TCCAATCACTATACCATTTCAGCTCCTTCTTTCAATGCCAGTAATGTCATATATTTTGGTCCATCAACTGTAACACTATCATCAGCTGGTCCCCAACTGTTACTGTAAATATCAATATTGTTACGATAATAACTGAGAGCAGATGAATCAATTAAATCTGTTGTAGCTCCCCCCAATAAACGAAGACCTGTTATAATTAATAGGCAATGAATGGATAAAGTATGATTCCCCTTACCTGCCATAGAGGCATCATAAGCTACACCCACTCCACAAACATTATTATCACGGGCCATGACAATTTCACCAGCACAAGCAGTTCCATGGGAATCTGTTCCAACAGGAGATGGGTCACTATCATTATAGTTAAAATCATAACTGTATGTTGATACCTACAAGTACAGAAAAGAGGGACAGAGAGAAAATCTAGAATATAAAAATGATATGCTACAGTCATTTATAAAACAATTAATCATATCACAAATACACTTACATAGTTATTCCTTAGGTCTGTATGAGTATGCTCCACTCCTACACAAAAATGACTTACCAGAACAATTACATCATCTTACCATCATCCACGACACCAACTAATATTCCATTGCCAGTATATCCTTGTATCCATGCTGGTTCTGCATTCAGATCAAGGTAAAGGTTTGGTTCCCTGGTTTGACCAGTATTGTTCTACAATATAATATAATAAACAATAAGACCACTCCAAAAGATTCATAGCTTCCCATTATCCCTCCTGAATTGTACCCATCACTAATTCACTATTCATTATTGCACAGGAAATAATGAATAAATTTAATGAAAATCAACAACCACCCAGACATGGAGTGGCCTATAAACTTAAATTATGTACCATTTAGTTATACTTACAACTGTCCACTGTCTACCCCATAGTGGATCTCCCTGACTTGTTGGCTGAAAATATTTCTTTTCCCAGTTGTGTAAACTCTGCTGTTGCACATAACCTACCTGTATCATAAAAGATTACATTATAAACACATTTGGATACTGGATACCAATAAAAAATCACTTTTTGATGAAGAGAAAGGAATCAGAAAAGAAAGAGAGAATAAGAGAAAGGATTGAAATAAAAGAAAGATGTGCAGTATCAGTCCTTAATAGTAATGAGCACAATAAAAGTACTTGCATTATGCATGAGTTATAAGATATCAGGTGTTTTTTATGTGTTAAATATAAAATGTAAGTTTAATTTGAAATAATGGTATTTCTGAACCAGGCTGAGCTGGCCCTGCTGTACTAACCATGCTGGCCTGGTTTGGCCCAGCTCACTTCAGCTCAGTTTGCTTACTGGTTACACTATCAAATGAAACTGTGCTGGCTCACTTTAAACAGGGCTGGCTCAGTTAAAGAAGCTAGTGTAAACACAGTATAATTCCACCAAGCAATTCACCTGGTATACTTTCAAAGTGTGATTGTAATGTAGCAGAAGCATTTCTGCAGATACTATTCTTCAGACTTTTTGTTTCATCCTTCTATCCAAAGGTAATCTTTTAAGCCAAAAAAGTGAGATAAGGCTTGATTTAAGACCAAGATCTACTGTTGTCTCTTCATGTGTACCTAAACTATGGTAAACAAGTTACATTTTGCATTACATATTTATCATGGAAAACACAACTAAACATCATTAAACAAAACTAAACACCAGTAAACACCAGTATACACTGGTAAACACAACTAAACACCAGTATACACAACTAAACACAACTAAACACCAGTAAACACCAGTAAACACTGGTAAACACAACTAAACACCAGTAAACACCAGTATACACTGGTAAACACAACTAAACACCAGTAAACACCAGTAA
>NW_003553431.1:0-1838 GCF_000090795.2 Amphimedon queenslandica | reverse complement strand
ATGTTGACGATCACTAATAGTCTTATGATAAAGTCTGACTTGTTTCAACATTGACTCTAAACATAACATAAGGTGCAATTTAGTTACAGACACACCCACTCACCGGCTTCATTGATGACTTGTCTTAATTTTTCTCCAGAAACTTGATTCTCAGCAACAAGATTCTTTAAAGTTTCTTCCTATTAGTAAATTTAAAAGATTATCCTTTGCTCTATACTTTTCAAGCTTAGCAATCAAGACTAGTTTACATTAATATGCTACTAGACCAGTGTATCATCAAATTTTCATAAAAAGTATGGGCAAATTGACTATATATTTGACACTTTATGCTAGAATAAAGCTGAATTCTATTTCAGCATCAACATAACATCAGACCTAGCATAATATTGTAAACCAGGCTTAAAGTATGTAAGGGAGTACAATATATGGTAATGGCTCAAAACTAGGACCTGCTTCTCTGGAGTGTATTCCTGATCAGGGAGTGACTCAATGAGTGTCTCAATGTCAGTGGCTGTTTGTGATATCAGTGAAGCAAATAATGTTGCGTTGTTGGTGCTACCTATAATGTGTAAATCCTCATTCATAAGTGTACATTAGAGATGAAGTGTGTTTTAGTTTAGAACTTGACTAGTCAAAAATTTAAAATAATTTTTACTCAATACATGTACTCACTTTCCCCTCCTCCTTCTTTGGTCTCTAAAGTAAGTAGAAATGCATTCATAAGTGATGTAACACTGAACAACAAGGCAAGTAATTCAGCATAAAATGTGAGAATTTAGACTATTATTATTATTACCAGTGGTTTGGTTCTGTTGCAGAATCCCAATACTATTGCAGAAGTAGTCCGACATCTAAAAAGAATATAAATAAAAACAAGAACAGAGAAATACCTGTGTGACAGCATCTTGTAGTTGTGTTAGTCTGTCTGCCATTTTATCTGACCATGTAGGGTTAAATTACCAGATAAATTCATCAAAAGCGTGGGAGTTAAAACACGTGATCCAAATTGCTTATTTAGAAAAGTAATATTAGAACACGTCGTGTGAGCTTTCGAAAATGGCCGTTTCTTTGGAGCGAATGAGCCTCTCTTTTTCTCGCTACTAGACAACTCTTTGGGCTTCAAATCATCACAGAAACTCTAGACTCTGGCATGAGATTATCTCCAAAATGGAGTCGAAAAGCAGCGGCCGCAGAATCGAGTTGGAACACTCGACCAAACCCACAGCGAGCATGTAAGACTTTCCTTGTACCGCAAAGTGTTTTAACCGCCTCCCTCCCTCCCTATTGTAGAGATATCAGTCCGTCGATGGACAGGATGGAAAGAAAAAGGCACCATAGCTCTCTCAGTGATTTCAAGTGAGTCATAAAAATACACAAAAAAGAAAACAAGACTGGGCGTGGCTTGGGCGGATTTAATCTCGGATGGGCGTGGCTTCAATTTTTAACCCTTATCTATTAATTAATTTAAATTTTTGTCACCATAAATAATATTTGCTGTAATTTCTAGAGAGGAGGAGAGAGAGGAGTCTTTTACAAAGAAGCCTCACCTTACTGTCGACACTTCTCCCAACTGCCAGCCATTATGTGAGGCTTTGAGCAGTAATGACTCGTTTTACAGCGGAGGTAAGTAATTAATTAATCTTACATCATCACTATACATGTACATGTTATATGTCACTCTGTGTATCCATGCATATACATGTGTGTGTGTGTGATTGTGTGTTGTGATTCATGGGGTAGATGTTTGCACACAAGCATCTCATTATTGCATAGCAGTCACGCACATGTACAGTACATCTAGCTGTCATTTGATAGCCTTTTGCTCCTACTACATGAAT
>NW_003553430.1:0-1838 GCF_000090795.2 Amphimedon queenslandica | reverse complement strand
AGTACAATGTAGAGTAGAATTTGTGTCACGGGAGTAGGATTTTGATTTCGTATTTTCGTTTGTATGGGTATAGTCGTTTGGAATAATCGGTCGTTTGGAATCCTACTAGTCCTTGTTTCGATTACTTTTTTGACGAATTGACACACTGAATCCTACTCAATCTTTTTTTTTTAATTTTTGTAATAGCTTGTTTATGTTAATTTTTTTATAATATTATATATTCATAATTGTGAAATAAGCAACATTTACAGTGTCTTTAAATATTATTTTGTACGGTGTCTCAACAATCACATTTTGTTGTTGATTACAATGGCCAATATCACAGTGACTGGTTCAATATTCATGTATTATCATTAATTGTTATGGCGAATATAACAGTGTCTCATATATCAGTCATTATAAGCTATGGCCATTATGACACTGCTCTTTGAATAATTTATTTTAAGCTATGGCCAATATGACACTGTCTCATTGTTCAAAATCCTACTCCTGTGATGCAAATTCTACTCTACATTGTACTTTTAAAGTAATAATTATGTAAGGAAATAAATAACACCTTATAATGTAGAGTAGAATTTGCGTCACAAGAGTAGGACTTTGATTCCATAATTTCATTTTTATGGGTATAGTCAGTCGTTCGAATCCTACTTATCCTTGTTTCTATTACTTTTTTGACAAATTCATACAGAGTGAATCCTACAATCTTTCTTTTAATTTTTGTAATAACTTGTTTGTGTTAATTTTTTAACTGGATACTCTGCAGCCGTGCAGTTGTACGTATATTTCTTAATTTTGTTTCATTGATAGATTAATAATAATTGTTAATAATAATAATTACACAATAAATTATAACACTAATAAACATTAATTAAAACTAAAATTGATCAGTAGTTAAGTTAGTGATGATGATGGTGGTGATACGGGTGGTGCCGCTTGTCGTAGGAGCTGCAGCAGCATCTGTCCTGGTCCCACCCGTAGCTGTAGTTGCCTTTATAACTTCCTCCTCTTCCACCTTTTCCTCCTCTTCCTCTTCCACCTTTTCCTCCTCTTCCTCTTCCACTTTTTCCTCCTCTTCCTCCACGGCCACCACCTCTACCACGGTAGCTGTTGCTTCTGTCATAGTGGTAACCATAATGGTCAGAACTGCCGCCGGCCTCGTCTCTTTCTTTCTTGTTGTTTCGTTCACTGTCCTTTTCTTGCTCCGGCTTTCCTTCTTTAGTATCATTTCCTGCTTTCTTCTCTTCGTTCTCCTTTCCTGCTTTCTCCTGTTCTCCATTCCGCTCCACTTCGGCGGCAGCGGGCTCCTTCTGCTGCTCCATAAACCTTTCCATCATCTTGCCCTGCTTCTGGACGGACAAAGCGATGGTAAGGACCAGCTTGGTCAAGTGATGGTCCTTGTGAGGCTGTTGTTGGTCTTTGACTTCTTGGGTCTCTTCATGATGTTCCGCGTTATCATCATAGTCATGCGGATTGCCGCCACCGTCCTCCTCCAGAAAGTTTTCAGTGTAGCTCCTGTTCAGTGTAGCCCGCGTTCTCTGTTTCATCTTTCTCTGCATTCTCCGCCATCTCTTGTACAATCCGCTTAAACTTCCCAAGTTGAAACTGTAAATCTTAGTACTTTTGGTGTCTCTTTTTGTACTACAAAATCGGATCACTTTGGAGGATCACTATTTCTGACCAATCAGATGCTAGTTGCATATGCAACTAGCATCTGATTGGTCAAGTATACAAGTGATCCTTACAGTTTACAAGATAACTTTTCTCCTCTTTAGATCATTTTCATTTGCACTTTTCGACTACAGAACACGTTTTTTTCTGGCGGTAAAAAGGTGCTAAAC
>NW_003553429.1:0-1839 GCF_000090795.2 Amphimedon queenslandica | reverse complement strand
CTCTAGAGGATCCCTGTACCATACATGTATACTACACGTGATAGATCAATATAATTATACAGTAGCTAGTATACATGTACATGTATGTTTCATACAGTATAAAACAGTAAGTAAGCCATCATTGTGATATCATCACGTACTGCTCATCCTTTAAATGTTCTACAGTATTCTTCCAGTTAAACTAGCTGTAGTTTAATGCATGTATTAATGGACATGTGTTTTTACAATATTACTGCTACCACATTAGATAAATACCCAGTAGTACACACATGGGGCGTGGCCAGAAGATGGGAGTGACTGGAGATGCAAAACATACAGAGTGGTGCTTTGCTAGCCCAATTACTAATGAGCAGGTACATGTACATGTATAAGTACCAGTACAATAAAAAGGATAGTCTATCAATGTTGACAGTCAGTCAGTGTATAATAAATAAGCTATACCTACAATTGTGTACATGTACTTTATATTACATGTGTATGTATCAATGAAAACATACATGTACATGTACATGTATGTACACTGTACAGTGTTTCCTTGCTATAAGGTGGTTTACAATATTTATGCTAGTCCTCAAGTTATGCTAATGCTCAAGTTGAATTTTGTTCTAGTCTAGTGTCAAGCATGAGTCAAAGGTCAAACTGCCCATGCTTTTGATTAAATTGAAGGAACATTTAATAATAATAGTAATTTACACATAATACATGTACATGTATATGTAAACATACATACTATACACAAAACATTTGGTTAAATTAAGGGCTAGCATACATTAATACACAATATTGATGGACATTGTAAAATAATATTAAGCAATTCCAGCAATTAACACATGAATAATGTGTAATGGGTTGTGGCTTTACTTGCCCTAAATGCCCTACTACATGTACATTGTAGTTATACATGCACTTCAGCATAATATGCACTTCAGTTGCCTCAAGTATAAAACACTTTAATAATTTACAATACAATTAGTAATGCTCAAGCTTTAATACATGTATTAATGGGACAAGACACTGTAACACAAGTCAGGTAAGTGGTCACAAAGACAAGATGAACCATGAAATGTTCTACATTCATTTACTTAATAAATAAATCATTGAATGATTGAAGAATGCATGTAGAATGATGTACATGTATCATTAATATACCTTAGAGTGACTTTTAATTGCGGGTACTAAATTTTGCGATTTTAACACAAGGTAGATTTTGCTGGTATTAAAAATTGCGATTAAGTAATTATTACTAATAGCTATATGGCATCATGATGTCATTATTAATAATTGCGAGTATTAATAATTGCGATTTTTAACCCAAATGCAAAATTCGCAATTAATAGTACCCGCATTTAAAAGTAACCTTAAGGTAAAAGCTCTACATAATACTCAACTATTGACTGTATACATATTAATTATACAAGTCATTATGCTGTATTGAAATGGGATTCAATTATGATTGTGACAAGGTGTTATCAAAACAACTTACATGTACATGTACATGTATTCTCATTAGCAGCTAAAACATAAACAGAGAATTATTCACAGGTTAGTTTGTACATGTACACTCATGAGTACAGGCTTCTTCAATTTAGGCTATTATTATCAGGACCTGCTCAGGATCTATCACTTTTTATTCTCCAGTTTATCATACGTACATGTACATGTAGACCAGGAATAGTCTCACAATACATGTACTTAACTGATTCTATAGAAATTAAGTTAAATGTGTCATTATTATGAGCAACAACCTACCAATAAGACACATGCATGTACATGTAATGGGTATGACATAGTTTTGTACATGTACATGTTTTTGAGAAATGAAACATGTACAAAGTTTAC
>NW_003553428.1:0-1839 GCF_000090795.2 Amphimedon queenslandica | reverse complement strand
GCATAGTGCAAATGGAACTTAGTCTTTTTATCAAGAAACACTAAACCCTAACCCCAAAACCCTACGATCCCGGAGGCTAAGATGTACGAGAGGGTGCTCTAAAAAAACTAAACACTAAACCCCAATCCCAACCCTACGACCCCGGAGGCCAGGGGCGTAGCTGGGAAGGAAATGATGAGGGGGCCTGAAGATAAATGGCACGCGAAGCGCGCCGAAAATCTGGCCACACCCCTTTTTAGCGTTTGTATAGTGCACTAAAACAGCATTTTGCGTATTTTAAAAGCATTAAAATCTTACATTTTCAGCAATGATTATTATAAAATGAGTGTTTTGCTTCTGTCTACTTCTTATTTCTTGACATTTGCTGCTGTGCAATGTATTGTAAATGATTACAAGGTGGTTAATTTTTATCACTAGGTGGTAAGTAATAAAACAAACAATGAATATCATTATCTACAACAATTGATGGGGGGGCCCAGGCCCCTGTAGGCCCCCCCTCAGATACGCCCCTGCCGGAGGCTAAGATGTACGAGAGGGTGCTCTAAAAACTAAACACTAAACCCCAATCCCAACCCTACGACCCCGGAGGCTAAGATGTACGAGAGGGTGCTATTTCTTGACCCAAAAAAAGCCAAAAAGAAAAAAAATTGCAAAAAAAGATATTTAGAAAAAAAAAAATCAAAAACTGCAGCATAGTTTTACTCAGTAGTCCTGACCGGATTCGAACCCCTGACCCTATCCGTGCAATCCACACCAGCCTCTCCACTGCACCACCACGACCCTGCTGCATCATCAACGCTGGTTGTTGTATTTATACTCGGTTTCTATAATATAAATCAGTGTATTATTAATACTGCACTGGGGCGTAGCCCCAGTATATACCGTATAGCGTCAAATTTTCGTGGTTGAAAATTTTCGTGATTTTCGTGACTGAATGGACAATCACGAAAATATTTTTCACGAAATTTAATTTTGATATAAATGTGGGCGTGTCCCATCACGCCTTTTATTTGTTTCTCGGGCACAGGCTGCACAGCTAAGAGTCTCTCCTATAAAGGGAGTCCTCATGTTGCTTCTTCTCCAAGTCCAGCTGGAAGGCTAGCTACTAGCGGCCACATGGATAGGAGTGGTTTTAATCATCACGAAATTTTATTTAAATCACGAAAATTTTTTAACGAAAATTTACTTGAAAGCAAAAATGTATGAAATCACGAAAATTTTCACCCACGAAAATTTGACGCTATACGGTAATAGGAGGTGATTACAACAACTTAGGAGTAATGGGACAACACACACACACACCTGCCTCATGCAAGTAAAATTATTTTGAGCTAATTAAATTTATAACTAGTTTACCAGCCATTTATATACTCAAATACACTTAAAGATATCATTAGCAAACTTACAAGGACTTGTTTTCCCTTTAAAAATCGTTCCTTGTCTTCTCGTCTTACAGCAAGAAGTGAAAACACCTTGGACAACACTGCTCCCGTCTGCAAGAAGCATCTCAATTTAAAGCAAAATTGAATGGGCGTGGAATAGGCGTGGCTTAAAATTGTTGTGTTTGTTTATATAGCGTGCATGAGAATGGACTTCACTAAGGATTCTCTGGAGCTAAGCATTGATCATCATCATTCAAGTTCAATCACCTCAAAGGATACAAAAGATAGTAAGGATTATGGTACCTAAGCTTTCTTAGTTTTACAATTATTACAAATTCAATATTGATTTGTTTCCTCTGGGGTATGTGGGTGTTTGGATGAATTGACTGAATGATGTATATACAAGACAAGTACAATAATACACATGTGCAATTGTGCACTGTTATACTCTAAGAAT
>NW_003553427.1:0-1839 GCF_000090795.2 Amphimedon queenslandica | reverse complement strand
GACAATAGCAGACATCACAGCTTTTACACTATACACTGTCCTTTCTCTTGGTGCATTCACAGGATAGGCTAGTTCTTTAGGATCAATAACTAACTCTTTTACCTCTAGACTCGGACAGGATTCTTTATAAACACTCATTACCTTTCCTATCACATCTCTTCTTAGAGACACCATATTGTCACTGTAACCTTTCTTACAGGACATCATTACTAGTACACACTGGTTCTCATCCACAATCTCTACCAGTGATCCTACACCATGACCATTGAACCAATAAAGTCCATTCTTCCAAAATGAACAACATCGCTTTAACTTGTCATCTTCTTGAGGTTTAGCCATTTTGTAAGCAAGACGTAATGAGAGGACGTGGAAGTATCGAGGAGGAAAGAAATGATGTTTACTAGTACACTGTAGACACCAACCAAACTGGTACACTTGACTAGTCATCTCATCAGGTCTATCACTAGACAAAAGACATGGAAAGAACAACAACCTTTCTCCTCTTCTTTCTCTCCCTCCCTCCTCCTCCTCCTCTTCGACTGCTAACTGATGGAGGTTTGTCATTCTTAGGAAAGATGGATTAATTTCTTGAGAGAGTTCCATGTTCTTTAGAAAACGAATCAACATGTCAGGATCATATTTAGGGAAGAGTCTAGTCAGACCAGACACACTAACAATACCAGTATTGCTAGCAATGTCAACGTGTTCTTTGAATGTCTCTGGAGCAAAGAGAATCCCATCCACCTCAGTTAGTAGTATACCCTTATTCACAACAACCCATACCTTGTCTTCACTTTTAAGAACACTGATCAAACCAGTTGAGTGCAACGAATGAAGAACATCCAAGACATCTTCTCTTTTATCTGGTACAAAGTAATCATCATTGTCCTTACCAGCAGACATTACAACAGAGAGGGTCAGTATATTCTCTTTCCTTTCCTCCAGTAGACCATACATCATGTGACAATAAAGACTCAAATTCCTTCCACTTGTACTACGAATGGACTCACAGGCACTAGACAACTTATTAAAGAAGGAATCCACACCACTCCCACCAAGCTTACGACAATCTAAAAAGACACTATCACACCTTTCCCTTACAATAATCTCCTGTATTTCTTCCTTTCTCCTTCTCCTTTCAAAAGGATTAAATATCTCATCCACATGACTGACTATTACAATAACATGGCATTGGCTAAGAGCTTTGTGTGCTTCATTTGTGACAACTGTTAGCCACTGATGAAGCTGTTTGACTGGTTCCTTCTCCAATATATTGACTACTATGAGGAACACACCACCAGAACCTTGTAAGAGATTCTCAATGACAGCACTGTGACTGGAGTAGTATTCTGAATGACCAGCAAAATCATGAAGAATGATGTTGCCCAGTGTCCTGTGTTGTAGTTTATAAGGAATGATGCCAGCAGTACAGGGCACTACCCCTCCAACATTTCTAAAGGAACCAAGAACAAAAGGGCCAGTAGCTGTGTCATTGATGACATGACTAAGAGTACTTTTACCAGCTCCAGGATTACCCACAAGGAGGACGTTAACATAAGAATCAATTGGATGAGATGATTTTATACCACCAAACTTCTTAAAGACAGAAAGAGTATCGGCACCAGTGGTGCCATTCTCCTTAGCTAGTTTAAATGGTGTTCTCCCCTCATTGTCTTTAGCCAATGGATCACATTTACCAGTTGATAGTAAATATTCAGCAGCTGCAGAACAACCCCAACCAACAACAACATAGTGAAGAGGTGTCTGCCCCCACCTGTCAACAGCCATTGGATCACAGTGACACTCATCAATGAGATATTTGATTACATCAGGTGAGTT
>NW_003553426.1:0-1839 GCF_000090795.2 Amphimedon queenslandica | reverse complement strand
AAAGCAGCACTGGCTACATTATCTTAATGTTGCAACTATAAAACCACACCCAACCCATGATGTACACAAGAGAGGAAGAATCTCCAATAAGACGTCACCACTAGAAGAAGACTCATTCCTATACAAAGTAAACCAGAGGAACCAGAAGCATCCTGTTTAAGATTAAAGGGTGCGTTTTCAATCACCTATTTTTAGTTACAACATTAAGATACCGTTTGTATTAATTGGTTTGGAGTTTCAAGCTCTTACCCTTCCTTTCTTTAAGTTCTATATGGGCTCCTGATGTCAATTAATTCACACTGTGACACTCCAATACATGACCTTGTTACAACCAGAAGTCATTCAGTAAAGGAGCACGTGGACACAAAAATGCTTTGGCTCATTTCATGAGCACAAACAAGATTACAGACCAACAACACAGCAATATAAGCTGCTAATATAGTATGATATATAGTAATAGAGTCATGGTACTAGATTAGAAGATGTGGTACAGTAGATTCTGGGTCTTCAGTCACAAGTAACTCTTAGGCCTAGTACACAATATCATGCGTTGCGACAGGAAGAGCACCGGAAGTGCTGTACAAACGCTGCAAGTTAACGCATGAGTTGAGCAAAGTTCAACTCTTGCGTTATTGACGTGCATGCCATTGGTTTGTACAGCACTTCCGGTCGCAAGGCTGATATTGTGTACCAGGCCTTACACTACCCAATTATCAAGATGATGATTATCAAGCTGATGAATGGTTTCAGAGCCAAATTTTAGAAAAAAAGAGCTATTACTTAAACTTACCATAATACAGACAGTCAATATAAGGATCCGATAATATAAGACAGGTAATGTAGTAAAAGAGTTAGAGGCAGTCACCCAGTCAGTCTCCTCTCTTCCACCTGTACTAAGTGACTACAACTGCATGAGAGCCACCAGCAGTTCACAATACAGAAACTTCTAATTCCAAGTCATCGCCACAGTAACAAGG
Organism: Amphimedon queenslandica; assembly: GCF_000090795.2. Classification (NCBI taxonomy): domain Eukaryota; kingdom Metazoa; phylum Porifera; class Demospongiae; order Haplosclerida; family Niphatidae; genus Amphimedon; species Amphimedon queenslandica. The sequence goes on along the minus strand of NW_003553426.1, from coordinate 862 downwards.
TCCATCATCTTCCAGTTTAAGAAATTCTCATTGTCCCAGGTATGGCATCATCATATGGATCCTAGTGTAGTATTTTCTGTAGCTACAAGGTAACGAGGTATAGGAAGGGACCAATACAATGGATTACATAAAGGCTCTTGCTTGCTGCCACTATCCTGAGCAATATAAAGACAAAATTAAAACAGAGCAGAAGCAGCAGTAAGGAATGTTGAAAGGATGCAGTAAGAGCTACTATTCATTACTGGATCAGTATCCTCATCTCCATCAACACCTCCTTCTCAGAAGACATGCTAAAAAGGATATACATGGTAACAAACATTAGAAGATGCTGTAGAGAGGATTCTGGATCTTCAGTCACAAGTGTTTCTTTAAATACGAACACTACTACCTTACCTTACTATTACCTCATGGCCATGCAGCACCAAGTCCTTTATATGCTGGAACAAAAAAAAAGCTAAACCTGAATCACTATGACTAGCATTTGAAGTTGTCTTAGATCATTAAACAAATTTTTTTTAAATATTAAAAAAAGATTTACATTGTAGCAAGAAAGAGCAACATATTGGAGGCACACTAGCATCAGTAGAGTAGCAATCTCATGAGAGAAGGACCAGTCTATGGCTGACTGCTCTCCCTCTTAGGTGCCGCTCCCATCATGTAAGTAACGGAAACAACATCTCGCTCTGATTCCACACATTCTAGCGTAATCGTATCGTCCTCTCTCCCTCCAGTCCCAGGAAAAGTAATCAAGAAGATTAACATCAATCAGTTTGTGGACCTGCGTGAGCTTATACCAGACAACATAGCATTAGCAAAGCTTTTGGCAGAGGAGGAATATGGTCTTGATCTGAGCAAGAAGGAG
>NW_003553425.1:0-1840 GCF_000090795.2 Amphimedon queenslandica | reverse complement strand
ATGCAGAAGATCTACTCGAGAACGTAAACATCCTGGCTACTATGGAGTTGACATTAATCTCACAGAAGTATAGAGAAGGAGCCCACCACAGTTAGTGAAGCTCTAACTGGAAGCAACAAAAGGCAATGGAAGAGTGCTATGGATGCAGAATACAGGTCATTGATGTCTAATGATGTTTGGGAACTAACTGAACCACTTGAAGATTGTAATATAGTCAAGTGTAAATGGGTCTTTAAACTGAAAGTTGGTCCTAATGGAATGATAGAACGGTGCAAAGCATGGTTAGTAGCACAGGGATATTCCCAGAGACAAGGTCAAGATTATAAAGAGATATTTTCGCCAGTTGTAAGATTCGAGTGTATTTGTACCATTTTTGCATTGGCAGTACAAAGTGGTCAAAAAATACATCAGATGGATGTTGAGCATTTATGGTTTAAAGCAGTCTCCACGCTTTTGGAACTATGTACTGGATGCTCAATTGAAAGGTATGGGATTTTGTCAAACAAAGAATGATCTCTCTATTTACGTCTCAAAGACAGGAGAGCCCTTCACAATTGCAATTTATGCTGATGATATTTTATTGGCAAGCAAGACAGATGAAAGGCTGGATGATGTTAAGAGAGAGTTAGCAAGCAAGTTCAAAATCAAAGATCTATAACTATGTTACTTCTTAGGAGTAAAAGTTGTTCAGTACACTGAGAAGCAAACTATATGGCTAGGACAACCAACTGACACTAAACAACTACTAGAGCAGTTCAATATGAGTGATGCTAAAGCTACTAAGACACCAGTTAACCCAGGTGTAAAACTCTCAAAAGGAACAGAAGATTCAGAATACATTGATGCAGATCTTTATCAGTCAGCCGTAGGAAAACTGTTGTATCTGTCGACTCGTACTTGGCCTGACATTTCTTTTGCAGTTTCAAGTGTTGCGAGGTACACAGCAAAACCGACAAGTGAACACTGGAAGGCAGTGAAGCATATATTCAGATATCTCATTGGTACTGTTAATTTTGGTCTACTCTATAGCAGGACATTAAGTATTTGTGTGGGATATTCAGACTCTGATTGGGGAGGAGATTTGGATGATCGAAAATCTACCTCAGGCTATGTTTTTCAAATAGGAGGAGGACCAGTAAGCTGACAGAGTCGAAAGCAATCCTGTGTGGTCTTATCAACGTCAGAGGCAGAATACATTGCATTAACATCTGCAGCTCAAGAAGCTATCTGGCTTCGACACTTGTTATCAGAAATAGAACAGGAACAAGAGAAGAAGATTGTAATTTATGAAGACAATCAATTGACAATCTGCTTATCAAAAAATCCACAATTTCATGGTCATGGTAAGCATATAGCAATTAAGTACCACTTTATTCAAGATCAAGTGAAAGATGGAACAGTTGAATTGAATTATTGCAAGACTGAGGAAATGCTAACAGATGTATTCACCAAAGGATTATCTGGAGAGAGATTTCATATGTTAACAAACAAGATTGGAGTCAGGAAGATGGATGATTCAAGCTCTGTTCAGTGAGGAGGAGTGTTGAAGTACATTGTATATTAGAATACTCACTCAAAGAACTTGTACTGTGTATTTAATTAATTGTACTTGTAACCACATTGTTTACATTATTGTTCATACATGCACAGTGTATTCTAGATTTATCTCTACATGCAGTGTTAATTCTGTACTCTTCTAGATTGCTCCATTCTTCTCTCTTCTTAAACTAATCTTTAAGTTTCTAGAACATTCTATAGCTAGACTATAAATTGAACCCTCAGTCTGTCTCTCCCTCAGACCTCTCAGTTCTCTCTCTCGCTCCCTTGTTTATTCATTTAT
>NW_003553424.1:0-1840 GCF_000090795.2 Amphimedon queenslandica | reverse complement strand
ATTTAATTAAACAATTGGGAATTACTGCATAATTATGAATTTATGACGCAGTGCCATTGAAGCATTTAGCATAATGAAACTATTATATATTATATATTTTTTGACAGAATGTGATGGTGAACTATTATCAGTTAGTAGTATATTTATACTTTATTGTTCTCATCTCTCTCCTCCTATCCTTTCTTTCATTTTCTCTCTCGTAGGAGCTTGTAGCTTTAAAAGACTCTCATGTATTTAATGTAAGTAATGTAATGCTCCGAAACATTTCTTGTAAACAGCTGGTAGAGTGAGCCCATGGTTTTTTCCAAAAAATGGCTCCGAAATCACACCAATTTTTTATTACATTTTCTGATACATATTGATGTCCTTATGCTGTGTAGCAAGTTTGAGCTGATTCCGACTTAAATTTTTCATGTTACGGCCATTTTAAGAAAATGACAAAATTCTGAAAAATACTCAAGACTATAGCCCATGGTTTTTTTCCAAAAAATGGCTCCAAAATCACACCAATTTTTTATTACATTTTCTGATACATATTAATGTCTTTATGCTGTGTAGAAAGTTTGAGCTGATTCCGACTTCAATTTTTCAAGTTACGGCCATTTTAAGAAAATGTCAAAATTCTGAAAAATACCCAAGACTATAGCCCATGGTTTTTTCCAAAAAATGGCTCCGAAATCACACCAATTTTTAATTATATTTTCTGATACATATTAATGTCTTTATGCTGTGTAGAAAGTTTGAGCCGATTCCGACTTAAATTTTTCAAGTTGCGGCCATTTTAAAAAACAACAAAATTCTGAATATGCAATATACCATAGTCTCAATACCTTTCCACTGGGAGGTCTCATTGATTCACCCTCAAGTCTCCTCTTCTCAGCTCTTCCTCCTCCTCTTGCGGCTCTGAACAGAGCCCTGTTCCTTTCCTCAGCCCTTGCTCTAATGCAGGATAAAACTGCTGAGTCATTGATGGCTGGTGTCATGGCAACAGTTGGTCTCCTAACAGTGGCCGAGGCCTCGAGGATACGATAGAGGATAATGTGAAGGGGGTAGTCCCTCCGGAGCTACCCGACTGCCTCATTGTTGATGACCAGAGAGGGTGGGGTATAACAGTGTCAGGCCCAGCTTCTTTTGGAATAATTCTTCTTCCTATATTTAGCGAGGGATCGTTTGGTCTAGGAGGAGGCGGTGGAAATGATCTCAATTCTAACTAATGGAGGGAGAGAAAGAGGGAGGGAGAGAGGTTACAATGAAATAGAAAGGTAATGTTCTATTTAATGCTTACATTTAATTTAATTTGTCTCAGCCTCGCAGTTTCACTATAAAATAAATAAAATAAAATAAAATACCCGTCAATAAGTTACTTTTCAAATAACAGTATTTCTCTTTCTTTTGCAGCAACAAGATTCTGCAATTAGATAGGCAAGGCCAGACCGGCAGACCCTTGCCTCCCTGGCCAGCGAGACTAGCTTGGTATATGTAAAATGGCGTCAGGTTTGCTAAACTTTCAATGCTTTTTATTCTTACAGGAAGAGAAAGAAAGAATCTATCAAGAATGGATCACGTGATATTAGTCCTCTCTGGTAAAGGAGGAGTTGGTAAGAGTACAGTAACACGTCAAATAGCACTGGGACTGGTTGAAGAAGGAAAGAAAGTGAGAGATCTTTTTTATATTATATATTTACTTGTTTGTTTGTGTGTTGTTAGGTTGGTATATTGGATATTGATTTATGTGGTCCTAGTATACCTCACATGTTTTCATTAACTGGTAGAGATGTACATCAAGGGACTGATGGGTAAGCCCCTATCATTAATTATTAATTATTAGTACTATCAGTCT
>NW_003553423.1:0-1840 GCF_000090795.2 Amphimedon queenslandica | reverse complement strand
GTTTATTGCTTAGTATTGTATCAGCAAATGATAATTATGACTGTTTCTATTACTGAAATACATCAGTCTATTCTTGAGATAATTTTTAATTCACTGTCATCAGCTAAACTACCTTACCTTCAATTGATTGTAGACAGTGGATATAATCCTTCATCAAAGATGCCAATATTGTATGATACTTGGAAGAGATGTGGCGCCATTAAACTAAAGAAAGCTGTAATCATTGATGAATGGGATCGGGAGACAAAGCTTAATAATTTAATGTAAATACACATTGCTTCTTCTGCTTTAATACATTAAATTTTTGTGTTTATTGGTACTCACCAACAATGCATACACTCGTTCATTAAGGATCAAATTATTAATTAATGATTAACTATTGATTATTACACTGTATGTTGAATTTCAACTTTAAAAGTACTAACAACATATAAATAGAAGAGAGACATGGTGCCATCAAACTGAAGAAAGGTGCCATACACCTGACACAAATACACTTCATGTGTATTGAGTACAAATCCTTACTAAAAGTAATAACTAACTAATAACTTAATATTACATGCATAAATTTTAAGTAAATTTCGGAGCCAATTTTTTGAAAAAACCATGGGCTATGTATTAGTTATTACACCCTACTGGAGGCTTTATCTGATATATACACGAAAACTATATTCATAATTCCCAAGGGCGTAGCCCGAGGGAGTTACAAATATAGTTTGAGTGTATATATCAGATAAAGCCGACAGTAGGGTGTCATAACTGGTTTATTCAGAAGCCATACAGAACAATGGCATCAAACATGGTTGATAGCTAGTGGATATTCAATGGCTGCCCTAGGGCAATATCCATATTATCCATATAGGATAATATTATGGATAATATATATTATCCATATTATCCATAATATCCATATAGGGCAATATCTCTCTCCCTCCCTCTCTCTCTCCCTCCCTCACCTCCCATTCTTTAGAGTTCATTAGTCTACAGCTGTGATGCATTGCTATCAATCTATTGGCTACACACTTCAAGTTAGCAAGACAGTCTGTAGAGAGTTCAATGAGGAGATCATAGGCACTAACACTAGCAGCAACATCAAAACATCTGATGAAGGAATAATAATAATAATGGCAATAATAATAATAATAATAATAATAATAATAATAATAATAATAATTGCACAGTAAACAGGGGCGTATCTAGAATATGGAGGAGGGGGGTGCTGAGCGACGCGCAAAGCGCACCGCGATTTTGACCACACCCTTTTTTTGCGCACAAAATGGGTGTGTATTCTAATATCATGTGATTATGCCAATGGAGTAGTTTTGACAGTTTGACCATGGATGTGATCATGACCATGGTAATTTTTTTAGCTTAAAAATATCTAACAAGAGCTAGTCGCTCAAAACATCAGACATCTGCAGCCTTCTGGGATGCCTACAGGCAAACTCATCTATAGCAGATGGGAGATCCACTTCAATATCCCTAAAAACGTGGAGAAGACGGTCAGGTTTGTCAGTGAGCCTAGTAGTTGTCATTGAGGAGCGAATTGATGTTTTTGTCCTCTTTAGGCTACTAAATGATCGTTCTGCTGAACAGGTCGTGACAGGTAGTGTTGCCAATATGGTCAAAAGAACTTTGATGCTGGGATACATTTCACTTGTCTGAGGAAGTGTACCCCTAGGGCTGTCTGGAAGACTGGCATTTCCATAGTTTGTAGAATGCTCCTGCCACTTTACTTTCCATGTTTCTATCTCAGTGGTGAAACATTCTGGAGATGGAAGGTCTTCTTTGTACATCTCTGCTAGTTTAATACAGCTTTCTTCAAATGAATCAGAGGACA
>NW_003553422.1:0-1840 GCF_000090795.2 Amphimedon queenslandica | reverse complement strand
GGTCACTTACTCCACGAGCCAAAAAAAGAAGACAAGGAATGTCAAGCACCCAAACCAATCCTGCTGGACACAGGTGATTGGAATGATTGGAATGCTAATTAGTACTTTTTATAATAACTATTCTTGTATGTTGTTTTTTAAGGTGGTATCAATATACTGTATCCTTGGACCCCAAAGGTCCTTCCACTTCAGATGTTCCGTATCGGGCAGCTGGTAATATCAGCAGTACCGGCTGAGTTCACAACAATGTCTGGAAGATATCTAAAGAATGCTGTGAAGAAGGTGAGAGAGAGAGAGAAGAGCAAACTGTCTTACATGTTTCATTGTTATCATTAGATATTCAATGCTGCTGGTCACTCTGACATCATTCCAGTGATAGCCGGACTATCCAATACCTATTCAGACTACGTCACAACCTACTATGAGTACCAGGTACTCCTTGATGAAACCTCCATTAAATTTTATCTGATTATCCGCTACAATTTTGCTATCATTCTACCTTACAGCAACAAAGATATGAAGGTGGTTCCACCATATTTGGACCTCACACTTTAGATGCATACATACAAGAGTTCAGTAAACTTGCTTTTGCTATAGCTAACAATGTAAGCAGACATATTAAATAATTATAATTTTTAAAACTCTCTCTCTCGTATAGAATGCGACTGGTCTTGATAAAGGTCCTCCCACTCCTGATCATTATTCAAAACAAAAGTCTTTCATTCTGCCAGTACTGACTGACAAGCAACCGAAGGGAAAGAAGATTGGTGACGTTAAAGTTGATGTTAAAGAAAGTTACGCAATAGTAAGGAAGGACTCTAATGGAGGAGGTGTGAATTAAATAATTGATTCTATTTTTAGAACGACACTGTCGAAGTCGTGTTTTGGGCTGGAAACCCACGAAATGACAGAAAGGTATAGTGTCCTATTAATAGTAACAGTTTAATGACATCATCATGTTACTATTAATAGACTAACAGCACATTCCTGACAGTTGAGATGGAGGACAATGACCAGTGGATTGTAATGTACACTGACGCCTCCTTGGAAACAAGGTAATGAATATTTATTAATTAAAATAATATTAATGAATATTAATTAGAATGTTGTTATTAGGCGTTATTGATATTTTCCTTCAATTTTCTTTAATATTGATAAATATGGATACCGATATTGATATATTGATATATCACCGGCACCCAGCACTACTGCTTTAATCAATGCAAAAACCACATTAATGAATAGTGATGTGGCACCATGCAGGTGGGTAAAGGAATCAAACTGGAGTGGCCTTACCGAAAACTTATACTTATTATATATAGCAAAATTAATAAATTACATTATTTAATTTCTCCCCCCCCTCTCTCTTTCACAGGTTCAAATGGGAATATGATCACAGTGATCCACTTTGTGTTATTGATGACATTTTTGATGGTGGTTGTACCAGTCATGCCATTATACAGTGGTTCATTCCACCTGATGCTGTTCCTGGTACTTATCGTATCCAACATTTCGGAGCTTACAAAAATAATGGAGTCCATCAGTATCAAGGGGTTTCTGGAACTTTTAAAGTCACTAAAATGTGATTTTAATAATTATTATTAGTTTAATGTTGCTGTGATTATTATAAATGTATTAAACTGCAGCTGAATATGATTTCAATCATTTTGTAGTTGCTGTGGCTATTTTTTGTCGATTTAATTCAAATAATTGGGCGAAGCCCACTAAAATGAGAGTGAGTCTGTATGGACATAGGATGTTAGTCTAACTATTATTAAAGTTAAATAGCCTAATCTTCATTGAAAGCGGGTGTACAGTAAATATGTGCTCATTTCCAGCA
>NW_003553421.1:0-1841 GCF_000090795.2 Amphimedon queenslandica | reverse complement strand
GGAACATAAAGTATGAATATATAATTCCTTGAGCAGCAATGAAGACTGTCATGATGTATGCAATGAAGAGAAGCTCTTTCGTGAAGAAGAGGACATTACCAAGCCATGCTATGCCCATCACAACAGTCAGTGATAATGATGATTTCAACCAATATCTGCAAACAATGAATTAATATAATATACTAGAGAATCAGTAAATACTTTATATTACTGTATTGACTATTTTTTGGTTGATTCTTTCTGTGTCTTCTCATTATTGCAATAGCCATGATAAAAAAGCCCATATTAATCTAATTGAATTATGTTATAAAAATGTTATGCATGCAGTAATAAGTTCACCAGAATGATGAGTATGACAGGTGCAATGAATGTCCATTTGAATTTAGTTTCATAACTCAGCCAGCAACTATTGTACATCATAATACAACTAGTATATACTGTTACTTACGCAACCAGTTCTTCATTATCATAATACAAGTAGTGATTAGGTTGATCATTACCAGTATCAACTAGATATCTAATAGGAACAACTATCATCATATAAACTGCTGGAATACCTTTTATACACAATATAGCATTGTCACTAAGTATACCATTCACTTACCATAACTTAGAATAGTAAATAATACTCCATAATGTTGTGTCTGAGTAGAAAACACTTTTGCCAAAGCAATGTATAGAACCACTCCTTCCATTAGCATCCACATGAATGTGACTAGAAACATGTACTGGAGTACAACAGCAATAACTGAACAAGCAACCTTAAGATTTAAAGAATCAATGTTATGGCTAATATTAATTTTAATATGCTTTCAGTTCTCTGTATACCAAATAAGAAAATCACTTGTGATAAGAACAAGTTGGTACACGGCATTATGTGTATGTAGTTACTCAAACTGTAGAGCTTCCTGCAATAAATGATAACAAATTGCAAATAAAAAGCATGCCCTACCTCATGCAAGAGTATGTCAGTATCAGTACTGTTAGTAACATACTATTACATACCAATGAGATAGGGACAAACACATAACCAATGACGGTCAGAATGTCAGCGTGTACTGTATCAACAGTCTACACATTAAAATGTTAAAATAATAACTAGTAATTCTAGACTCACTCCTGCTCCAGGGCTGAGTAGAATTGCAAAATGAGTCAAATGATTACAATGACAAGTGACATGTAGCACCATTATAACCTTCTTTTTTAAAACATAAACTAGCAGCACGAGGAGAAGAACCATTCCCACTTTTCAATTTTATTCCATTATTCTTATTTAGCTCACCATTACTGTAGCAATGACGTTGTTGTTTAAAACCTGCATTGTTTCTTATTGCTACAGTCCAAGGTTCACCATAAGGTATATAGTGGTATTGTGTCCATACTAATAAAAATCCTTCAATACTGTCACTAATATCAATCTCAATAAAAGTTGGTTCATTCCAAGATCCAGGAGAATAAACTGGTATTTTATTCAGTGATGAATTGGTACTGTTGAAATTTGTCCAATTATTGTTAGCAACTGGAGCATAATAAGCTAAGTGACGTGTTTCATTTTGATCAGTAATCATAGAGAGAAGGACAGGATTGGGAGCAGAATTAACAAGTTGAACACATCCATCCATTCCAAGGTAGAATTTAATTGTACTATAACCAAGACATTCAATTATACATAAGATTAAACTATTTTTACTTTCTTCCTTTAGATTGGGTTGGTAACATTGTATCATTGCCCCAAACTTCCCCCATAGGTACACTGATATTCTCATTATTGATTAGCATTGAGCAGTTTGACTCAACGGCACTAAGTGTGTAAAAGGAGATCCTACCTTGATGATTTTGTA
>NW_003553420.1:0-1841 GCF_000090795.2 Amphimedon queenslandica | reverse complement strand
ATTTCAGAGCTTGATTACATATTTGGTCACTTCACTGGTATCTTCCTAGTAAGTTTGTAGTCTATTCTCTGTACATGAGGACCAGACCTAAGGTTTATCCTAAAGTCATCCTACCAGCCCTAGCCAGTGGCATCATATGGGGGATAGTCATGTGAATGTTATGTGACCTTTCAAATCTTCCCCCTCTCTCTTTAGCTGGCTGGTTTGTAGCTAATGAGAATTTATCACTAGCTGTTAGCTTCCCAATAATTACAGCTGTAAGTTTACCAGTTATATGTATCCCATACTTTTTATCAATAGTAAATTATATGTACATGTATTTTATTAGGGTCCAGGATTTATTAGTTCAGCCTGGGGTATTTTGCTGTACAGAGAGATCAAGGTACAACTTCAAAGTTCAAACATTAAAATAATCTGCCCACACCTCTCCTCTTCTCTAGGAATGAAAAAAACATTAGTCTTTATTTTGGTGGTTTTTCGTTTCAGTCTGGATGCTCTCTCCCATAACAAGGTTCCATGTTAATGATGCATAAGATAAAAATGATGAGGAGGCCAACAAAAATATAGGAATAATTAACTGCTGATTGTGTAACCTTATTATTATTATTGTTCCTATTTATTTAAACTTATAGTAGATTTTTTAAAATATTTTTTCTTAATAATTTAAGTGTGTCAAGTTCACAAAAAGTGTAGCAGAAAATTACATAAAGATAATCGTATTATGTAGATTTATAGTTTAAGAATATAAAAAGTAGTCTAGCTATACAAATACTATAGTACTAATAATGACAAATAAAGTTCATAAATTAACAAAATATTAATTGTATAGTTCTTTTGATATTAAAAACATAGAATTATTATACCAATAAACAGCATTAATAGTGACAACAATAATAATAGCTATACTAACACATTAATTTTGATAAATTAAATTTTCAATAAAAAGTGGAGCAGAAACACAAACTATTAATGCTCATAAACAATACAACATAATATACAATACAACAATGAATGATTTATAATGACAAAAATAAGAATAATAAACCAGAGGAAATCATCATAATGCTGCATATTGTATAACAACTACCAATAGAAATAATAAATAAATACTGAGCATTACTTTACTGTAAAAAATATAATCAAAAGTAGAAAAAATTGCTCTGCTGCAAAAATGAAAAAAAAATACTTCACAAGAAGTCTCCATTATTCTTGAAGGTATTAAAGTTAACAAGAGAAAAATTTGATGCCATAGTGTTAATATAATGAAGAAAGGAAACAATCGAATGTGTTTGTGTAGAAGTGAAGGTGCAGTAGAGAATGAGGTGATTTGGTAAATTGGTAATACGTAAGAAAGAAATTCAAAGAATTGAAACGATTCCAACAAAACGAACAAGACAAACAAAATAAACAAGGTACAAAATAAGAAACTAATCCAATTGTGTAGTATTGTAGCTTATTAAGAAGGTATAAATGAAGGATGTGGTTTAGTAGCTATTGGTGCTAACTGTCTTCTTTCTGCCTCTTCAACAAATTCACGAACTAATTTTGATAAACCAATTCTAGCCTCAAGAAATTTAGCAATAGACCCAGCATTGACTGATCTAGCACCATCAATGTCTCCTTGAACAGGAACCAGATTAAATTCATCTATTAAGACACGAACCAACTTTAAGTTACCACTTCTACAAGCAAAATATAAGAGACCTTTGGAGCTATTTGTTAGAATATTCTTATCACATTTTAGATTAGTTAAGTAATGTGATACAAGTTGAATGTTACCACCTCGACAGGCAGCATGAAGACCAGTGAATCCATTACAGTCTTTGTCTTCAGGATGAATA
>NW_003553419.1:0-1841 GCF_000090795.2 Amphimedon queenslandica | reverse complement strand
CAGTGTTCTGGTTTCCAATGTGTAACAGCCGGCTCCGGTTTAATGGGGGCCCCCTCGCACAAAATTTCAGTCGTGTTCACAGGAACCCCTGGCAGATGCTGACTGATGATATCAGCAGTCTCCACAGCCCTTACCATGGTGGAGCGATAAAGGATTGTGAACGGAAGATTGAGCTCTTTCAAACGTTTCCCAGTCTCTATTGCCTGCCTCCTACCAAGTTCGGTCAGTACCTATTAATAAATATTATGACCACGCCCATTAATATAATAAATATTTTCACTGCATAAAGGTCTATACCTTTTTATCTGGGTCATCGTCCATGACATATTGCCCGTGCCTTACTAAAATGAGATGCCTTGTTGCCGTTGGTACCTCACTCTTTCCTTTATCCCCACTCTCTCCATTTATATTCTTCTCTTCTTCAGTCTTGATTGGTTGTCTGTGGTCCCAGTTCTTGTCCCACGTGGTTCTCTTCTCCTCTCCATCGTATACGTGTCTCCCGTAGCTTATGGCGTACAGTCTCTTGTTTTCTTTGAGAAAGTAGAAGGAGCTGAATCCTGCAGCACCAACAAGGAGCAGTCTCATTGCCGCCATTTTGTCCGTATCTCTTTGGAATTTGGAAACTTCCGAAGATTACAAATTCTAGGATATTTGAGGATTACAGTCCGATTACTAGCTCCAATATCCGTATACTAAAAAAACTAAAAGGTAAGGTTTTGTGTGTAATTATTTTCATTTAAAAATGGATTAATTCTTGTTTTTTTCTTTCTCTTTTTTCAGCTCAAAATGTCTAAACTAACTGCTGAGCTAATAGCAGACTCTCCTCAGTTCATGAACTCAGTTAACGATTGGGAGCTGAGCCTAAGAGGTATGGTGGGGTATGGCTCTCAGTCACGTGACTATCACGTGATCTCAGCCTGAGGGTGAGCGTGACGTCGCACGACTACTCTCACACGAATATCGTGGAGTCTAGACGTGTGTGCTAGTCATGTGATCCTGTAAAGGCGGAAGACGACCAATCAGATTGCTTGTTGTATTGATTGACACATATAGGTAATAAGATTCAAGTTATTGAAAACCTCGGGGCGACATTGGTACGCATTAGCTTCTAATTAATGCCCACTCACTTTCTAATTAATGCCCACTTCTCGTGATGTCTTTAAAATGAAATTATATTATTATTGTTTTAATTTTTTTTTTTCGTTTTGTTGATATCTTTAGGATCAGTTTGATTGCATTGATTTCTCAAATAACGAGATACGGCGACTTGATGGATTCCCATACCTAAGGAGATTAAAGATGTTAATTATTAACAACAATAAGCTATGGTAATAAAATAAGCATTATGATTGGAACAATCTATGCAATATAAGTACATGTATATGCATCAGAAAATGTAATAAAAATGGAGAATTTTCTACTTTTCGTTTTTGGCGAAATTTGGCCTGAGACCATGTACTATAGTACAGGGACTTTGACCCGATTTTGGAGCAACTTTAAAAATTCGTTAAAAATCCAAATTTGATCGGAATCAGCTCAAACTTTCTATGCAACATAAGAACATGTATATGTATCAGAAAATGTAATAAAAATGGAGAATTTTCTACTTTTCATTTTTGGCAAAATTTGGCCGGAGACCATGTACTGTAGTACAGGGACTTTTGTCCGATTTTGGAGCAACTTTAAAAATCCGTAAAAAATCTAAATTTGATCGGAATCAGCTCAAACTTTCTACGCAACATAAGTACATGTATATGTATCAGGAAATGTAATAAAAATGGAGAATTCTCTACTTTTCATTTTTGGCGAAAAGTACAGGGATTTTCGTCCGATTTTAGAGC
>NW_003553418.1:0-1841 GCF_000090795.2 Amphimedon queenslandica | reverse complement strand
ACAAGAGGTATCAAGTATCAGAACATATTGGACTAATGCATCACTATAGGACACCAGATTATGCTAGAAAAGAGAAACAACTGACCGAAAAGATAATGTCAAGATACTTTAATACTGTTATGAAAAGACTGACTAATGTTTAGTGTTGTTTTAGTATGGTACAATAGTTTGAGTTTTAGGCTTTTATTACTATTTTTTTCAATTTTAAGTTTTATCTTTAATTTTAGTAGTGCAATTGTAATAATTTTAGTTTTAGTTATATAGTTTAATTCACCAAACTCCTTCTGATAATGTTAAGACAATTAACCTGTCGTGGTGGCATTAGATCAAGGACCAGGCGCTGTCTGTCTGAATGGTGACTCCTGTCAAGGAGTTAATGTACAGTACGGGGCATGTAACACAGACACACTTTGTGAACATAAGTATAGAAGCAAATGATTGTGTATGTGGCTATATTAATGTATTCAAAAATTAATTTATCTCCTGTTGTAAATGGGCATAATGCCAAGTGTATGTTAAATTAAATAAAGTTGGCATTTCCTTAAGAAGTCTTAGTAGAATATACTAATAGAATAAACACTCCTAGATGTTGTTTGACCTGACTTCCTCTCTCTTTCTCTCCCTCTCTCTCTCATTAGCTGATCCTAATAATGGTGCTGCTTGGGGTGAATGGACATCTTGTTCGGCTACTTGTAGAACTGGCCAAAGAACCAGATCAAGGAATTGCGGTCACTCTGATCCGAGCCAGTGCCAAACTGAAACTGAAGATTGTAATAGGCAAGATTGTCCCAATCCACTAAGAGGTAGGTAGCATATGCAAAAGTTTGAAAAAAAACCATGTACTATATCATAGTCCGTACATTTTCTGATACATTTTCTTGTTTATGTATAAAGTTTGCAATAAAATTGGAATTTTTGGAAGTTTTACAAAGAGCATGTACATGTACACATGCAATCAATTGTACACATATATTTCCTAATGGATCAAGTCCAAACCATTACTCATTGAAATAAGACACTAATTTTTTTCTTTTTCTCTCTTTCTAGGTTTAAAAAGTTTGGGTTGCTACGCAATCCCAGCTGTAACAACAGAATTGAAACTATTGGAAAACCTCACCCCAGACCTCTCTGACAGTGCCATCACTCGCGAAAAAGCAGTTGAGAAATGTGGTATGGGTGCCCTCTACTTCAACTACAAAGCCTTCAGTGTCACACTGGGATTCTGCATCTCTAGCTCTAACAGGACGGAGGCCTATACTCAGTTCCAAGGATACTCCTGTAGAAATGGGAAAGGCGGAAATTTTGATCAATTCTTGTTCATGGACGTTCACGAAATAGAAGAGCCCCAGGCACATTCGGATGCTCTCCAAGAAGTCCTTTACTCATTCACAATAGTGAGGCCTTCGTCCACTGTATCTACGCATTCAACCACTTACAAAGTTGAGGCTACCAATAAGCCTCCAGATTCATTCCCAAGCTCATCATTTATTGCAGTTCCCAGCATTGTGTCTCTGTGCGTGGCTTTGCTGGCTGTACTTGCAATTGTTTTCTTTTAAAGCTAATGCATAAACAGTTTAACTTTCATCTCTGCTGTAGCTTCCATTACTGCTGTTGACTTTAATTTCCTTTTCTTTTAATTTCTTATTTTAGATAAAATTCATAATGGAATGAACTTTGAGCTTTATTACCAATGATTAATTAAAACGCATCATTTTAATTTTATTGTATTGTATTCAAATTAGTGTACATGGCTATACACCTATTAGTAGAAGATAATCAAAATGGTGACGAGGAGCAAAGAAGAAGAGACCGAATGATGAAAATGACATATTAGTTAAAGT
>NW_003553417.1:0-1842 GCF_000090795.2 Amphimedon queenslandica | reverse complement strand
AACCAAATGCAGTTGCTAGAATGACTTCCATACTAAACTGTCCAAATATTCTACATACAAAATCAATAATTTTACAGTTCCAATTCTATTTGTATTATAATATATACATTTTACACAAAAACGCTACTTAATAATAAAGACTTTAGTGAATTATTGGCTGTAAAATTAACCATAAAATGTGTCATAGGATGTTTACCTCCACAACTCAGCACCATTGTTCTTTCTACTTATGTCACTAAATATTTCAACCAATGTATCACAACTTCTTTCAATAAGCGGTGATATCTGTAAACATAAAAATTATTCATGATCACTATTTCTTTGTTTTAGCTATTTGGCACTATGCAGTTATGCATGTCACTAAGCAATAGACTACAATATTACCATTTTTAACTTTTTGGTTGAAAAAGCAGGAGTAACGATTGCTCTGGTCCTCTTCCAATCTGTCTTATTCATGTATAACATTACGCTGTTAATGTTAGCTTTTTTGCGAATTTCAGTCATGAAGCCATAATCCTTCTATATAATTATGATTATGATCAATAATAAAACGTTTAATGATATAAACATGACATCTAAAGCCCACCATCCACTATTCAACTTTGTGGTTACTTTTATCCTAGGGCAACTCTGTTGCCTGAAATAGAAGTCAGTTCTATTTCAGGCAACAGAGTTGACAGCACATCAAAGCAACCACAAAGTTTCTTTCAACAAAGCTGAGATAGATCTATTAGACTAGATAATAGAGTAAATGAAAGGGATTGGAAACGGAAGCGTGGGCGTAGGCAAACCTCCATTCATTTGTATCGTTGCTAAGTAAACAGAGGAGGGTTGGGATTTTTGACCCGATTTTGGAGTCAAAAACTGGGATTTTCTTGCTTTATTCTTGAATAACTCCAAGAGAATACAATTCATGCAAACAAAACTCACACACAATACTAACCAATGTTTATGCTTTTTATTAATATTTTTTACTCAGTAAATCAATGCATGCGTTAGTAGCCACGTCACTCTTTAACTAGAAATACCATCTTTTCCCCCTCTGAGACTCATTTTGTTCTTGAGCTACGAATAAGTATAACCATTTTAAAGAGCTTGAAATCTCCTATGGAATGAGCTGACTTGCATATTGATACAATGAAGCTTGAGTGTTTCACGAACGATAAAGTGTTTCAAAAACAGGCGACTTTGTGTACCTCTAACTGGTTACAAAATGGCTTTTTGGAGATAAAAACCTTGCTGCAGGTAGCTTTAAAATTCTATGTGGAATAGGCTATATATCAAAAGCAAGCGCTATCCTGGAGCAGCACAAATTTCCTTCGAAATCCTGCCAGAGCAACTTCACCAATGGAGGAGATGGGAAATCAATCAAAACATTGATGGTTGTCACTTGTCACGTGGTAACCCAACCCGCATTTCCTGTTGCTATAGCGCTACCCCCCCGTTGCCAATCCCTTTCATTTACCGTATAGCTTGAAATTTTCGTGGAATGTAAATTTCGTGATTTTCGTGGTTATGGCATGGGCTGCCCAGGAAATTTAAACCCACGAAATCATTGAAGTGCCATCCCCTATAAAAAGAATGCGGATCAGTGCGGATTGCTGCGGATCGTTCCGCACGGTGATTCGGTGAACCAAGCACGTGAACGCGCGGAACGTGCACGGACGTGTGCCTAGAATGCGGATCAACCCCCAAGAATTCAGAATCATAACTTCCCGTGGATCAGTCCTCTTGTTCTTCTATTCCATTCAATCTTTATTTGTTGCAATGTTTAACTCTTTATAAAGTAAAAATAACTATTTTTAACTCAGTGTAATAATTTTAAACTTTGAATGTACGAGA
>NW_003553416.1:0-1842 GCF_000090795.2 Amphimedon queenslandica | reverse complement strand
GTAGTCATTAGATCATTATAATGATGAGTATTGATGAGATACTTCATGACATCAAGTAATCCTTTCCTAGCTGCATGATGTAGAACAGTATTCCCATCTTTATCACAATTCATTGTATCACATTTGCACTCATTATCGAGGTACTTTACAAGATCTATGTGTTTAACAGCAAGATGAAAAACAGTCTCACCTTTGTTGTTAGTGGTCATTAGATTATAGTGATGAGTATTGATGAGGTACTTCATGACATCAAGTAATCCTTCACTAGCTGCATGATGTAGAAAGGTATTCCCATATTTATCACGAGTCATTATATCACAGTCACACTCATTAATGAGGTACTTTACAACATCTATGTGTTTAACAGCAAGATGAAGAGCAGTCTCACCTTTATCATTAGTAGTCATTAGATTATAGTGATGAGTATTGATAAGGTACTTCATGACATCAAGTAATCCTTCCCTAGCTGCATGATGTAGAACAGTATTTCCATATTTATCAGGAGTCATTATATCACAGTCACACTCATTAATGAGGTACTTTACAACATCTATGTGTTTAATAGCACAATGAAGAACAGTCTGACCATTTTTATCACGGTATTGTTTATCCAGTATATGGTGATTGATGTTCATGAACATACACTTCAAGACATCAAGTAATCCTTGACTAGCTACATAATGAATTATATCACAATTAATGAGGTGCTTTACAACATCTGTGTGTTTAACAGCAAGATGAACAACAGTCTCACTTCTATTGTTAGTAGTCATTAGATCATCATAGTGATGAGTATCGATGAGATACTTCATGACATCAAGTAATCCTTCCCTAGCTGCATGATGTAGAACAGTATTTCCATATTTATCAGGAGTCATTATATCACAGTCACACTCATTAATGAGGTACTTTACAACATCTATGTGTTTAACAGCAAGATGAAGAGCAGTCTCACCTTTATTGTTAGTAGTCATTAGATTATAGTGATGAGTATTGATGAGGTACTTCATGATATCAAGTAATCCTTCCCTAGCTGCATGATGTAGAACAGTATTCCCATATTTATCAGGAGTCATTATATCACAGTCACACTCATTAATGAGGTACTTTACATCATCTGTGTGTTTAACAGCGAGATGAAGAGCAGCCTCACCTTTATCATTAGTAGTCATTAGATTATAGTGATGAGTATTGATGAGGTACTTCATGACATCAAGTAATCCTTCCCTAGCTGCATGATGTAGAATAGTATTTCCATATTTATCAGAAGTCATTATATCACATTTGCACTCATTAATGAGGTACTTTACAACATCTATGTGTTTAACAGCGAGATGAAGAGCAGTCTCACCTTTATCATTAGTAGTCATTAGATTATAGTGATGAGTATTGATGAGGTACTTCATGACATCAAGTAATCCTTCACTAGCTGCATGATGTAGAATAGTATTTCCATATTTATCAGAAGTCATTATATCACATTTGCACTCATTAATGAGGTACTTTACAACATCTATGTGTTTAACAGCGAGATGAAGAGCAGTCTCACCTTTATCATTAGTAGTCATTAGATTATAGTGATGAGTATTGATGAGGTACTTCATGACATCAAGTAATCCTTCCCTAGCTGCATGATGTAGAATAGTATTTCCATATTTATCAGGAGTCATTATATCACATTTGCACTCATTAATGAGGTACTTTACAACATCTATGTGTTTAACAGCACAATGGAGAACAGTCTGACCAATAGTACGGTATTGTTTATCCATTACATGACCATTGATGTTCATGACTATACACTTTAAGATGTCCAGTAATCCTTCACTAACTACATAATGA
>NW_003553415.1:0-1842 GCF_000090795.2 Amphimedon queenslandica | reverse complement strand
ATTCGTCATAGGTGACAGTATCACGCCATATGTTCACTGCACCCATACTACCAAGTCTGTATTTCAGTGTTGATGCTGTTACTTTGTCAAACACTGGTTGTCCACGAACTGGTGGCAATTGAAGGATGTCACCAACAAAGAGGACATTCTTGCCACCAAACCATTCGTCTGATTCGAATAAGTCATTCATTCTCATGTGTATGTAAGTGAGATTGAGGCTAGAAACCATGGACACTTCATCAATGATTACCATTTTCAGATCCTGAAGTTCTGTTTTCATTACTTTGTGACTAGCCTTTGGTATGGACCAGTATGAGGCACATTGTCCATCGTGTTCTATTGGCAGCTGAAACAGTCTGTGTGCTGTCACACCTCCCACATTGTAAGCTGCCAATCCTGTTGGAGCACAAACTGCACATGTCTGTTTGGTCAGTGTTGACCAGAGGCTTTTCACTAGTGCTTTAATTGCCTCAATAAGAAAAGATTTACCGGTGCCACCCACACCACTGATGAACATGTGCAACGGTTTTACACTTTCTGATTGCTCTTTCTCTTGTTTTGATTTATTTTCGTATTCAATTTGCCTCAAGAGATGAGCTTTTACGTGATCAAAGATGCGTTTTTGGTCTACATTTAGCATCGATTCTCTCTCTTGCAGAGTGAGACCAGATCCAGTGTCCATATCTCTCACGTCATTCATTGCATCTTTAATCTGTCCCATCAGTTGTGGATCGTCGTCTTCCACATCATTTTCCTCTTCTCTGTTTGCTGCTCTGGCATCTTGTATGTCTTTTAATTTCTCTCTACATTTGAGCAACTTTCTAAATTTCTCATTTGCTTCGACACACCTTTCGTGGTCGACAATGTGGCGATCGAATGCTTCTTGGACAGTTTCACCATCATGAACTAATTCATCCTCATTTCTAAACGGCACGAAAAGGAGAATGATGGCATAATAGAAACTGTCTCTCTGATTTTCTTTATAGACATCGAAATCAATGAAGTTAGGAAGGCGCTCTTTCTGTAGTGGTCTATAGATTCGTTCGCCATTTTTATCCTTGCCCTTGTAAGTGAGTTTGGCTACAAAGTCATAAAGGCAATATTCTTCATGTTCTTGGGCTCTGTTTGGATAAAAGTGAGTGACAAGGCCCTCCCCATAAAAGTCTTCAGTTGATGGATCGTTTGCTGCTATTTCTTCAACTTCACTGAGTTTCTTTGTTAAATTTCGTTTTCTTTTATGCGGCATTTCTACATCGATCCATGATACCTCTCTCGATTTTCTACAAAGTGGCTCACCGAGTAATATATCACATGTTTCGTATAGTCCAATGGGTCGGCTGTCGAGACATCTTATGCCGATTCTAAACAATTTACTGTAGATGCCTCTATCATCTAAGATGTCTTGCCAGAGATCCTGCATGTGACCTCTTTCTGCCTTTGTCACGTAGCCACTTACATAATCGGCCAGAGCAAGAGAACACTCACTGGTAAAGGATACATCGATATTAGCCTTCCATAATAATAGAAGCAGAGGATTGTAATCATTGATTCTCACTTCTTCCTCGCTCCGTTTAAGGTGATATATCCTTTTCTCTGCTTTCATGCTTTGTTGGACATTTTTCAGTACAGTTTCTTCGGAAACTGGGCGAGGAAATCCAAATTTGCACTTTGTAACAAACACGTTTTTGCTAAACTTTCTCTTTTTCTTACAGTAATTGCTGCACTTGTGTAACTGGTACCTTGTAACAATTTAAGTGTAGCTGTGGACAGGTATCTTTATTTGGTATGTTACAAGTTACTCTTTCGTCTATGAATCTGACGACATCTTCGGCTCTACTCTCG
>NW_003553414.1:0-1842 GCF_000090795.2 Amphimedon queenslandica | reverse complement strand
AAATTATTGAGGAGGATATCAGTGTCCATTGCTAAATCTGCACAACCTCTGTGGTCAAGGTAAGCTTGTACATCCTCTAAGGACTTGATCACTTCTCCAAATGACTTCAACATGGGACTAATGGCTGTTGTTCCTCACCTACCTCTTCATCTCTGGCATCAGCATCATGGGATTCATTGAGTATTAGAATTATATTGATATGTAATTTTTTTAAATAATAATAATATCTAGTCTAATGCATAATAATTGCCATTATAACAAAGATTACTTAGATTAGATCTAAATCAATTGTTATTTTAACCCATTGATCATCAGGACCACACCCACTGTCCGTTCAAGTGGGGTTAATTTAATACAGCAAAATCATTCCGTTTTTCTAAAAGTGTCCGTATTCCGTATTTTCGGGGGTTCATTTTTCAGGGGGACTTTTGTACAGCAACAGTAGGAAAGGCGTTTCGTTGTACAGCTGCTGTCCGTAAGTCAAAGGTGTCCGTAATTCAGGAGTGTCCGTAGGGAGGGGTTCCACTGTATACCCAATTATTTTTACATTTTAAATTCTAAAATTTTAAGTTTAAACTGAAAATGAAACTCAATGACATTAATGAATATTAAGTGGGTGTATATTTACGATCATTATTATTATTGTCATTGTTTTTATATTATTATTCCTTTGCAGCTGTCAGAGTTAAGTGGAGTTCCTGTTGAGTATATCTATTGTACAGAGGTTAATCATTAAAACATGTACGTATTAATACTCTCTCTGATTCTATTAGAGAATACCATTTCCAGTTGAGATATCATGTCTTGATATTGAGAATAAGTTGAGATGGTATTCCATCACTTCAGACAGATACCCATTAAGACTATATAGTGATGGAGGTGTCATATATTACAAGTACTAATGAACACACACACACATTATGTATACACACACACTTACATACACCTCTTACTGTTTATAATTATTTAGAGACAATAGAGAGGGAATGAAGAAGTTAACAGATAAAGAGAGATCAGAAATACAAGAGGCAGAGGAAGCAAGGTCAGTAAACCTCATGTATCATCATGTACATGTACTATTAGTGAATTTTTTAATAATTATTATTTTCATTAATTGTACATATAGTATTTTGTATTGTGTAATTACTCATTTATTGTATTGTGTAGGTTGAAGAAGATTAGGGAATGCAAATTACAGCATGGACATAGATATTAGTTTTGATACAAAAATGAATTGGTTTAATATTTAGATGCATGTGTCATATTATTTTTTTTATTTGCTGCTTGTGTGATAATTATTTTCTAAATATGTATGTATCATCAATGGCTACAAAATGACAATGTACACACACACACAGTGCTTTCAGTGCACAGTCAGCAGTCTGATACTGTCAGCATATGATTCAGAGCACCAAGAAGATGATTTATATATTCAATTTGGATGCTATTTATATTTAGTGTGCAAGTAGAAATTCAGCGGGGATGATAGTGCATGGTGTTGTTGTAATCTAATTATATTCATTTATATTATTCATGATGCTGAGTCATGGTGTTGCTATGTGTGCTGATGCTATCAAATTGTTACTGAATTGTGCATAGAGAAAGCTCAGTTTAAGTAAAATGGCTGATCATTTTAAAATCCCAGCTGTCATAAGAAGATTAAAGAAGGTATGAAAATGTGTGTGACTAGTTTTAT
Source organism: Amphimedon queenslandica (assembly GCF_000090795.2). Taxonomy (NCBI): domain Eukaryota; kingdom Metazoa; phylum Porifera; class Demospongiae; order Haplosclerida; family Niphatidae; genus Amphimedon; species Amphimedon queenslandica. The sequence continues at coordinate 146 of NW_003553414.1, read as the reverse complement.
AATGTCCATTGTCCCCTCTCCATCCCATGCAGGAAGAAGATCAGATCAAGAATGAGCCACCTGTTGGCTGTCATGCTGAATCAGTCTCAGAAAATTGTAAGCCATGAAGAATATGTCTATATACTTATTGATGTATTGCTCTTAGA
>NW_003553413.1:0-1842 GCF_000090795.2 Amphimedon queenslandica | reverse complement strand
CATGAAAGACATGGCTTCCACATAGTTATCGTGTAGTAGCCTGTGTGGTTAATTACAATGCAGTCAATGCTTTTGGGTAATATTCATACTGTGGTGTAGGATTTCTTACATCACCAGTTTGCAAGTACCCTCTTGTTTCTGTCCTTTTTAACAATTTAATCCTACTACTTTTCCATTTTTAATGTTTTTTATTTACTTGTCAAAAGTATGTCTCTTCGTCCTTTAAATGCGCCACATGATGTATTTTATTTGCAGCCATTATGGAATATACAAGCCCATTGCTAGTACAAGGCTAGTCCTGTTGGTCATAATACCCTTTGTGCTACTGTCAAAAAATTGACCACACTTGTTGGAGAGACTGGGTATATTACTAATCATTCTTTGAGACGTACCTGTGCTACAAGATTATTTTAGATGGGAGTTGATGAGCAGCGCATTATGCCCATAACTGGACATAGGAGTAAAAATGGGGTTCATACCTACAAAAGGATCTCTCGAACTCAGAAAGAAGTGACCGATATTCTGCAAAACGCTAAAAAGGCTAAACTGGAAGATGTAGTGCCTCCAACACTTTCTTAAAATATAACTGGTTGCAATATTACCATTAATTACTAATGAACAATTTACTTCACTTTTCATTAATAATCAATGAATGACATTCATTTAATCATAAAAAATTTCACAGTTTAAACATGACATTGTGGTCTGGTATGAGTGGAAACTAGGGATTTCCTACTAATTTGAACCCACATTAGTGCTAAAAACATCTAAGAGAATTATTCATGAGTAGTTTAATAACATTGAAATACATCGTCTACCATGCCCATATTTTGGATGTTACCGAAACTTCGACTGCCTGCATAGAAGAGGTACTATCAAGAATGGTGGGTTGTTACGTAAAAATAATATGCTAATGTACATGTACATTCATATATGTAGAAAATTGCAACAGCCTCTCGACTTGTCATGAAACTAAGTGGTGATGGAGCACCTTTCCACTGGTCAACATCATACATCTTGTTCTCATTCTCCTTTCACATTTTGGATGATGCTTCTGCCTCTGCAAATGATATGTCCAGCTATGATAAGAGGAAATAATAATAATGTTAAAAGCATTCTTACGACAGACATTTGCTATTCTCTCTGGCAATGAAGAATATAAAGCATTGAAAGAAGGTTTTGCACCTGTATTAGATGTGATAAGATTTGCTTCATGCACCAATAATAACTGTAAATGATAATTTATAGATCTGTCCATTATTTTGGGAGGAAATTACAAGGTAGAGTAGAGTTTGAATTTAAAAACTATCAAAAATAATTACATTTTAAGTATGCTAGTTTTTGTTGATGATGATGGGCATAAATGCTGCACACTCTAATTATGCTTGCCTATACTGCACAGTAAAGAAAAATCAATGGTCAATACTTGGCATATAAACTCATGATCAATTCGAGGATAATAAAATAGATACGATACAACATTGGTGCCTAATAAAAGAACACTAAAATCGCTTCATAAATGTGTGAAAAAAGAGCCAGGGAGTAGTACATCCTCCATTAATTGACACAGAATTGAGCAATGTAAGCAATTATTATATTCCATAAATCTCTTTATACCCATTGCAGGTTGTTGTTAATGAGTTGCACTTGATGCTGAGGATCAGAGATATTTTAATTAGGAATTTAGTTAAGGCAACAGGTGCATTAAATAGCAATGTTACAAGAGACACAAGACATCGAGACATATCACTGGACAAAATTAGAGGTTGTGGAATCACATTCAGAGTAAGGCAAATAGTACTTCATAAAATAAATGCAGTGGCTACTGCACCGGCACCGGTA
>NW_003553412.1:0-1843 GCF_000090795.2 Amphimedon queenslandica | reverse complement strand
TGAAGTCGGAATGAGCTCAAACTTTCTACACAGCATAAGTACATCAATATGCATCAGAAAATGTAATAAAAATTGAGGGTGATTTTGGAGCCATTTTTTGGAAAAAACCATGGGCTATAGCCTTGGGTAATTTTCAGATTTTCACCATTTTCTTAAAATGGCCATAACTTGAAAAATTGAAGTCAGAATGAGCTCAAACTTTCTACACAGCATAAGTACATCAATATGTATCAGAAAATGTAATAAAAATTGAGGGTGATTTCGGAGCCATTTTTTGGAAAAAACCATGGGCTATAATAGCCTTGGGTATTTTTCAGAATTTTGATGTTTTCTTAAAATGGCCGTAACTTGAAAAATTGAAGTCAGAATGAGCTCAAACTTTCTACACAGCATAAGTAGATCAATATGTATCAGAAAATGTAATAAAAATTGGGGGTGATTTCAGAGCCATTTTTTGCAAAAAAACCATGGGCTATATAGCCTTGGGTATTTTTCAAAATTTTGATGTTTTCTTAAAATGGCCGTAACTTGAAAAATTGAAGTCGGAATGAGCTCAAACTTTCTACACAGCATAAGTACATCAATATGTATCAGAAAATGTAATAAAAAGTGGGGGTGATTTTGCAGCCATTTTTTGGAAAAAAAAACCATGGGCTATATATAGCCTTTGTTTTGTCCTTTCAGCATAGAATCCAACTATATAATCAATGTGTTCATTTCTATTATAGTTTGATGTTGCTCTTGAGGACATATTCTTCATGTGTCCTCCTGAGAATGCTGAAGAAAGAGCTGCTAGAAGAAGTGGAGAAGGAGATCAAAGTGACCAATACATCAATCTCTTCACTGTGGGACCAATCACGGAAGAATCTAGAAAAGTTACTGGTAAGGATTAAGAAAGAAAGAAATGTAATCGCCTAAATGCAACTTAAACTTATTGTTATTATTATTTTATAGTTAATCTGTTGTTAGAAAGGTTCAATACTGCATCTGACATTGCTAAGAAGTGTCTTATGCTGGCAGTTAGGCCTCTACTGATCAATGGGGTAGATGTGAGGAGTCAGTTTCTACGTTACATACCACCAAAAGAGTAAGCAGTGATTGCTATAGTGTAATTATAATGCATTGTACATGCATGAGATGCTATTGCTTTTTGTAGTCTTTTTGAGCCAATAGAAGATGAAGAGGGTCCCATTGCAGAAGAGCAGCAATCATCCATTAGAACTATCCTTGATTTAAGGAAAGCAATAGGAGAGGCTTCTTTTATTAAAGTCGGTGACGATGAAGGACTAACTTGTTATTGTGGGGACATTGAGTGTGTCATAGAAATGAAACTATACAGATACACTAGAGCAAATTGATCTTGAATATGTATCCAACTATCCATCATTAATTTTAGTGATTATCTCCATCATAACTCACAGACTGTTTCTTATGTAGATGAATGCTGGTTTTAAACAAAGTACACACATATATATATATATAGTTAATCAAATTTATGGCTTAATGGAGACATTGTTTCTGCATGGTGACACTTCATGATCAGACCTCTGTTATCTCTACTTCCTTTTAATAATCTGCCAACTGTCTACTGATAAGCAACTGCCATCCAGCCCATGCTAAGAATGTGGTTTCTACTATATCAACAACCAGGTGTACTTGCTATAGTACAAGCCAGTTTAATCCTCCTATATGCATTAGCCTCAAAGCTATGTAGGGCCAGCCCCTAGACTCCTCTATCACCCCATAAGGAGAAGAGAAGAGAAGAGCAGGAATGGCTGGTACTGCTGGTGCAATTGCTGGAGCTGTGATGGAGAATGCAAGTGCTGACAAGATTGTGTTCAGT
>NW_003553411.1:0-1843 GCF_000090795.2 Amphimedon queenslandica | reverse complement strand
GTGAAGCTGATCATACATGCACAGTTGTCACCAACTGACTGCACAGCAACTACTATTAATAGCACTACAATACCCATGTACAGGAATGAAAGTAATAGCTTTTTAAAAAACAAAATAAACTAGACTATTATATGAATGAAAAGAGCTAAAAACATTATGAATAAATTAGAATAATTGTACAATACAAACTCTTGAATGTGTAAAAGTAGGGAGAGTTTCAGGTACTAATGTAGCTATGTAAACGATTCAGCAAAAAACTTAATTAATGTGATTGTTAAGTTGATTTGGATTTATTATAAACTAGAGCTATTGTTGCTGGCATACATATACAGTGTATCATCATCCACTGATACTGTTTTACTAGCATATGCTGGATTATCCTGTAGTGTTGGAGATCCAGTACTTGTAGCATATGCTGGATTATCCTGTAGTGTTGTAGATTCAGCAATTGTAGCATATGCTGGATTATCCTGTAGTGTTGTAGATCCAGTACTTGTAGCATATGCTGGATTATCCTGTAGTGTTGTAGATCCAGTACTTGTAGCATATACTGGATTATCCTGTAGTGTTGTAGATCCAGTACTTGTAGCATATACTGGATTATCCTGTAGTGTTGGTGATCCAGTACTTGTAGCATATGCTGGATTATCCTGTAGTGTTGTAGATCCAGTACTTGTAGCATATGCTGGATTATTCTGTAGTGTTGTAGATCCAGTACTTGTAGCATATGCTGGATTATCCTGTAGTGTTGTAGATCCAGTACTTGTAGCATATGATGGATTATCCTGTAGTGTTGTAGATCCAGTACTTGTAGCATATGCTGGATTATCCTGTAGTGTTGTAGATTCAGTACTTGTAGCATATGCTGGATTATCCTGTAGTGTTGTAGATCCAGTACTTGTAGCATATGCTGGATTATCCTGTAGTGTTGTAGATTCAGCAATTGTAGCATATACTGGATTATCCTGTAGTGTTGTAGATCCAGTACTTGTAGCATATGCTGGATTATCCTGTAGTGTTGTAGATTCAGCAATTGTAGCATATGCTGGATTATCCTGTAGTGTTGTAGATTCAGCAATTGTAGCATATGCTGGATTATCCTGTAGTGTTGTAGATCCAGTACTTGTAGCATATACTGGATTATCCTGTAGTGTTGTAGATCCAGTACTTGTAGCATATGCTGGATTATCCTGTAGTGTTGTAGATTCAGCAATTGTAGCATATGATGGATTATCCTATAGTGTTGTAGATCCAGTACTTGTAGCATATACTAGATTATTCTGCAGAGTATTAACATTAGCATCATGGTCATCATTGATAGCAGCATTTAAAGATGTGCTCAGTTCCTCAGGATTACTTTTAGATGATCTTTTCTTCACACAAACAATAATACATGCTATTATTAGTAGACATGTACATACAAGAATTATACAGACCACTGCCACTATAATTCCACCAACAACTAGAAATGATGCATGAGTCACTGGAGTGAGTGATGTAGCTAAATAAGAAAATTAATAATAAAAAAGAAAGTAATAATAGTGCATTAGTACAAATCTGTATACTTGGGAAAATAACTTCACGCACTTGACAATTGGGAAAAGGTGGTAATTGTAGTAAGGAAAACAGAAGTGAGAGGCTGAAAATGAAAAATAAAAACTGTTATGAACAAGTGCAGTATTTACTGAAGTCATTGAAAGTGAACTTGTATCACTGTTATCAGTTGTACTTGATATTATTGTAGCAGTTGGTTGAGTAGATATATCTAAAAACAAAAATAGTTTGATAGCCTTGGCCTAGGGAAAATAATTTTACACACTTGACAATTGGGAAGATGTCGTAC
>NW_003553410.1:0-1843 GCF_000090795.2 Amphimedon queenslandica | reverse complement strand
CCATTACATAGGTGTAATATGTAACAAGATGTGACTCTCCCAACAGAATGAAAAAAAAGCTCTTTCAATAAAGTAGACTTCAATTTCATCAATGCAGAACAATTAACAGTGTCCACTCCTTCTTTGGCAGCTTGAGCTCTGCAACTGTCAGGAATAGGACAAAGTAAACACAAACAACGTCCACTATCCTATCCCTGTCACATAACTCCAGTTGGCTTATAGGCCACAGTCCATGACAAATTCGTAATCTTGTCGAGAAATCAGCTGCTGAAATTCTTCTTGTGAAGTGACTGTTTCAAGCTATATAGCTATATCAAGAAGCATAAAATTAATTTTAGTTGTAACAATAGCAAGTGACTGACTCCTGGCCACATTTGCATTTAATTTTAATAACCAATACCTTTTGCAACACTTCCATGATAAGAGGCTCTGCAACCCCACATATATCCACACATACATCCTCAATCTCTTCAAAAAGGTACTCAACTATGCTCCTTTTAAAAACCTAGGACTGCGTTGACCATGAACTATGGACATTGCAAATAGTTTACCCATAAATAGGAACAATTCTTTCTGTAAAAGAATTGTATTAGCCTCACTACTCCTCCGGAATCCATCGAGCAGGGAGTTGGTTTTTCTGTATCTTTTTTAGCATGATGCAAAAAAACTCTCTCCCTCCATCTGCACCAGGCTCACCAAAAATAATCGACTCATCGCTAACCGATATTCTGCTACATTCTTTCTGCTGTTCCTGCAACATTGCCATCATCCTGAAACGATGGCAGACCACATTTTTGTCCAGGTTTTGCTATTTTTATTTTATCCAGTGATTGGCTTTATGGCTTACAATTAGAGCGCCGCTTTTACCTCTCTGAAATCTCTGAGAATTTTGATGGCCTGATGCTCCACTACTGGTTGATGTTAAAGTATTGCTAGAGCCAAATGACCTTGCGGAATGTGAGATGGAGGCAGCACTGCACTGTGATCTACCACCTGGCAGACTACTACTACTATTGCTGCGGTTGGGGGGCAATACGGAGGCACTTCGGTTGCTGCATCCTCTTTATTGCCTCGATAGCACACCAAAAGCAGAGTTTACTGACTCCAAATCTGAGCCATCTCCTGTCTGGCCATCATCCTCAATATCTTCAGTAAAGCAGTCTCCCAAAGATCGAGATGTTCGTTGGCCGTGTCGCCTATTTACAGATGCCATGTGGCCAGAAAGCAGCACCTTTAGCGAATAACCGTGACAGTCAGCTAAAACAGTCTGAGGAAGGGCCCCTTTTTTGTCTACTCTTACTTGTCCTTCACCGCTGGAACTACTTCTCACTGCACATTCTGCCTGCTTGTGGCTCTGCGCCTACACGATTACACATGTCCTGTTGAGAGTAGACGGTTTAACTTTGTATATAATGTTATTAGTGATGTATGCACTAAAGTATTAATTACAACAGATTATTCTCAATTATTATTATGTATGAACACAATGTTAGTTTTAGACAATCTTCCTGACTTTGCGGTTTAATGTTAATCCTTTATCTGTGTGTGGTTTTTCGTTAGTTAGTTCTGTGTGTCTAGTCTATGTTGTTTTGCTGTAAAGTCTCTCCCTCTCTTTAAATTATCCTTTATAATAATACTTTTACTTCGGTTACAACTGCCGCGATAATTGGCTAGTTTCAACAAGTTTTGAGCCCAGCACAACTGAAGTAAAAAGATAACAACTGAATGTAAAGTTAGCATGGCAATAGTTCCTTTGAATGGTAGCAACTATCCCACTTGGAAAGTACAATGCAAGATGGCATTGATGAACGAAGGAGTGTGGGAATTGTAACCAAGGAGGAAG
>NW_003553409.1:0-1843 GCF_000090795.2 Amphimedon queenslandica | reverse complement strand
TAAAATTCCAGAAAAACATTAGTACTACTATTAACTGTACATCACTAAAACAGCATACATGTCATGTAGTCTGAAGCACATGTGTATACATGTACATGTACTATTGTACTTGTGTTTATTTTAAAATGTACACATAAGGTATGTAGATAATTTCAAATATGATGTACATGTACATATGAACTTGTATGCAATTCGTAATACTGTAGCTCAGGAAATTTGTGTGGTAGAAAATTTCTGAGTTTCAAAATAGTTCAGTGATTTAATTTTTACTAAATAAGATTGTGTCGTGTATTATTGAATGTTTTATATGGGTGATCTAATTTTTTGGAAAATTCTAATCCAGTAAAATTAAAATCACAGTAAAAATTTGCAGATAGACAGTAATTCCATTAGAACTATCGATATGTATTGTGTACTAAAGGATCTCTCATGCTCCTCTTACGTTAGTCTAGGGTCTAAGCTACTGCAGTTTGCTGCTGAGGACGTTTTTGGTGCTATTCTTGGAAACTCTAACAAGGAACCATTATTGAAACCCACTTGGACCTCATCAGCTCCATTCAAGGGAGCTAAGCGGATGTACAGGTCTTCGATGACAGAGTTAGAACCTTCTGTTACGACACACTTATAACAGCAATCGCCCGAATTACTAAAAAATCGCAAAAAAAATTTATATATATATATAATAATAATAATAATAATAATAATAATAATAATAATAATAATAAAGCACTAAAATTTAATAGCCATGCCCATAAGTTACGACACTTAATTAATACCTGCAGCAGTCCGGTGGTATAACAGTTGTATTATCAACCATTTCAAAATCGGCATGTGATACTTGGTTGATTATCCGAACCATCAACTGAGCTTGGGTTCTAGGATTTGACAAGAATAGCTAAAAAAGAGAAAAAATTGAGAATAATAATAATAATAATAATAAGAAGAAGAAGAAGAATAGCGATATTTTAAATATAAAACACAATAACAAGTACATAAATGGAGATATTTAAATTGATAAATCTCTTATCAGAGCAGCTGTTTTGTGTAATAGAAACAATTAAGGCACAACTTTGCTACACAAAACAATAACCACAATTAATCATAACGTGTGGGTGTGGTCAACTAATTGGCATAAACAGAGAGATGGAGGATCACTATAATAGTGTGTGGTTGCCAGCAAGTGTATACTGGTATTGTACGACCATAAAACAAGCAACAAGTTTCAGTATAGAGCAATAATAATATACTGACTCAACCACAACTTAAGACTACAGACATTTCTTATGTACACACATCAAAGCAAACTGTAGACAGTCTCTCACCTTCACCTTTCTCTCTCTCTCTTTCCTCTCCCTCCCTCTCTCTCTCCCTCCCTCTCTCTCCCTCTCTCACTCCCTCCCTCTCTCTCTCTCTCTCTCTCTCTCTCTCTCTCTCTCTCTCTCTCTCTCTCTCTCTCTCTCTCTCTCTCTCCCCCCTCTCTCTCTTTCAATAATTCACAAATTGACACTATCAGTCACACCAACACCTCCATCATTCACTATCTCATTCTTAGCCTTTGAATATCTCAATTCTGCAAATTCTACACCAAAAATCACACGAAAACATGAATCAACACAAACAACACATCATCATACTTTGCCTACTCTTACTCCTCACTCTTCTCTCTCTCCCTCTCCCTCCCTCTCTCTCTTTCTCTATAGACACACTGACAGCATTCCAAAGACAGGTCCATGTACTAATGCGCTAATGTGACAAGACAGTCGAATGAATGCCAACAATGAAATAACAACACAGCTAGCCCCTGAAAAATCTATAGAGAGACACAGGCTTCATACAACTATCC
>NW_003553408.1:0-1844 GCF_000090795.2 Amphimedon queenslandica | reverse complement strand
AAAACCCCACAGGGGCAGGGACAGCTGAGGTCCCCGCCCCTGCGGGGACCTCACCCATCACCCACCACAATATATTTCTTAGTACACATGTGTGGCATATGATCAAAGAATTTATTTTATGATAAGTGTGTTTGATTGATACGTGTATGTGATGTTAATGCCGGTGTACTGTATATCTGAATGGGGTGAATGTATCTACATGTATATGTGATTAATAAAGAGATGTAACATTTAGTCCTTTTGGGTGCAGAGTGTCTAATAGCTTTATCCAGTGTTCTTCTTGGTTCTGTAGGTCTGTTGCATTTTCCTTTCTATCTATTACTTGAATTTTGAAGTTTGCTAAACTGTGGCCTGGTAAATTAAAATGTTTACAAATGTATCTGGCTTGGTTGTTCTTTATGCTCGATCTGTGGTGAAACACTCTCTCACGCAGCGTTTTAGAGGTTTTGCCAACATACTGCTTATGGCATTTGGAGCAGGTGATGAGATAGATGATGTTGGTTGATGAACAAGAGAAAGACTGTTTTACCCTACACTGTTGTTTAGTGGCAGTGCTTTGGAAATAACTCGAGGAATTAAAATGCTGACACGTAGCACATCGTGGGCGTTTGCATGAGCCTGGTTTTGCTGGGCTCTTTTCTTTTGGTATGCTAAAGATCAACTCATTGAAGTTGTTGCACACTTTAGTTTGACTGATTATCGTCTTGGAGTCTTCTGCTGTTGGGCTGTGTTTACTCTTGACGAGAATGTCTTTCAGGGTGTTGTTCTTCAGTGTAACAAAGAGTGGTCGGTTGGTGAATTTCAGTAAGTTGTAGTCTGTAAATTCCTGAAGCATGATCTTTTTGAGATTATAATAGCCTGGTGGTGTTATCGATTTAAAGATAGGTCTTTTAACAAGTTGAGGTGTTATTTTTGTACTTCTCTGTAAGTACTGTGACCTGTTGTTATAATTTACTTTTTAAGGGCTCTGGTAATGAAATGAGGTGGATAATTTCGACTTCTGAGTCTTAAAGTGAAACGATGAAGTTGTTTCTCGTAGTCTTCTTTGAGGGAATTGGTGCGTACGTACCTGATTGCTTCTCCTCTGATTAATCCTTTTAGAGTGGCTTTGGGATGATCTGAGGTAAAATGTAGATATTGGAATAGATTACACTCTTTTTGATACGTCCTTGTAATTAGTCTGTTGTTTCCATTTTTGAAGATCATAAGGTCTAGGAAGTTGATGGATGTCTTTGACTGGTTCATGGTAAATTTTATGTGAGGATGATAGTTATTTAGCCGTTGGAAAAATTCGTTGATATTTTGATGTTGGGGCCATAATAGAAAAATGTCATCAATATACCTTTTAACAAATAGCGGCTTTTTTGTTAAGGAAGAAAAGAAGGATTTGAGAAAGAAAGACATGAAAATATTGGCAATCGTTGGTGAGAAGGATGCACCCATAGCAGTTCCTTTTGTTTGCAGAAATATGCTGTCACTAAATTCAAAAAAAATTATTTGTCATGTTAATGTGGAGGAGATGAGTGATTAGATTTGGGTCGAAGATTAGGAGGTCTGGGTGACTGCACATTTCTTGATGGATGATCTCTAGACATTCTTTTGGTGGGATGGATGGATACAAGTTGCATACGTCGAGTGTGATGAGAAGGGTGTTGTCTGGTATTGTAATCGACTCTAGCTCTGTGACTAGTTGGGTGGAATTTTTTAAGAAGTCCTCGTAGGACTGTGCCAGAGGTTGTAGAGCATGATCTATGAGGTGAGCAGTATTTGAGAGTAGCGAACTAGAGTGAGAGACGATGGGTCTGACGGGTGGAATGCCTTCACTGTTAAGCGGTTTGTGTATT
>NW_003553407.1:0-1845 GCF_000090795.2 Amphimedon queenslandica | reverse complement strand
AAAATAATAATAAGCATTAATTTTTGTAAAATTTAGATTATACGTGGATTAAAGTTAGCAAAGGAGCTCAATGCCAATGTTTTCACTGATAACAACTGGCCTGATGTAATAACAGTTACCTATACTTATAATGAAGGAGAAATATGATTTGTCTATCTCCTCCCTTCTCAGTTCCCTGCTTATTGTCAACCTTGCCTATAATATGACTGCTTGGGCTCAGGCTTCCTTTCCGGTTAGAATGGGTGGTCTGGGGATTTGTCATGCTGTGCAGCTTGCACCTTCTTGTTTCCTTTCATCTGCAGCTGGCTCACGGGATCTTGTGGACCGTATTCTCCCGGCTCATCTGTCCCAAACCCCACTCCCTTATGTGGATCAAGCTAACGCAGCTTGGTCATCTGCTTATCCCAGCTTAAATCCTCCTGCAGATGTCTGTTCAGTGCAGAAGGCCTGGGACTCCCTTGCCGCACAGGCTACATTCGACTCTCTCCTTCATGAGGCCCCTGATGATAGAGTTCGAGGCAGACTTCTCGCTGTGTCTTCCCCAGATTCTGTGGCCAGGCTCAACGCCGCTCCGATTACATCTCTGGGTCTCTGCATGCATGACAGTACTATTAGATCTGCAGTGGCTGTTCGTCTTGGACTTCCCACTTGCTTACCTCACCCATGTCGTCTTTGTGGAGCGAATGTTGATCAACTTGGTACTCTGGCCTTTACTGCGAGAGGTAATGGGCCTGTTCTCCAGAAATGCTCAAGCTACATTACAGGCCACTTTAAAGTACCAGGAGAATCGCTCAGTGAAGGAGAGCTCATCTAAGCCATTTGGTAAGGCTGTACAATGTAAAATAAAAGAGTTATAAGTGTTTGAAAATCATAAAGACGGCCACCATCGTAAAAAATCAACCTCAATCCTACATATAGGCTACCGCCTATATAATAATGGGCATGATAACACACCCTTTTTTCAGTCGCCATTATATAACATATTGCGCATGCTCAGAGTTGCTATAGTGACTAGTCTGACCTAAAGTAGTAGAGTACTGCTGAATAATATTGCTCTATTCCTCCAGTCTCTTCTGCTCGCTCGTAAGGAGTGCTCACAGTAAGAAATCACCACTTGTTTTTAGAGCTAATAGGTAAACAAATTAAAATTAAAATGTAATTTATTCTTAACATTACAGTGACTTGAAAATTAAGCTGCTTTTTTTTTGAAAAAGTTTTGTCAGCTGTACTTGATTACATCTAGATAGTAACTTTAGTGGATAAAAAGGATAAGTGTTGTGTTTACAATGATAATCATTATATTGAATAGTAGTGATGGTCTTTGTTCTTTCCATACACAATGTTACGGTACTTGTTTGTGGTTTTGGTTCTAAGTTTAATTTTTGCAGTGTTTGTTGTAACAAACCGAAATTGAAAAAGGAAAAGTAATTTAACTGGGGCCAAATTCGAAGAAAAAAGAAGAGAGAATATGAAAATAGAAAGCAAATGGAAGGCTTTATTGCTAAAAATAGATCAAATGCCAGAGCATACTACATAAGGCAGTGTAACAGAGTCAAAAGCAAAGCACAAATTGCATATAAAATCAGTAAAAAATATAAGCTTGCTTATTCAACAAAGTTTCATGTGTTGAACCCAGGCTATATATTGAAAAAATGTAAAAATTGGTACAACCAAAAGGATAGGAAATTTTTGAAATCGACTTGCTTCTTCAAATAAAATACGTTCTCAATTCGGACTTTAAAAAGGATGCCTCTAGAGAGCGTTGTCAAAGAAATCCAAACCTCCAAATAAAATTTAAGGAACAATATGAGCAAAATCCGGACCCACAAAGGCAAATATCTTTAA
>NW_003553406.1:0-1845 GCF_000090795.2 Amphimedon queenslandica | reverse complement strand
GGCTGAGATCATAGATATTAGAGTTAAAAGGAAATTAGATATTAGTATATTAGATTAGATATTAGTTATTAGAGTTCCTTTTAACTCTAATATCTATGCTGAGATATGCGTAAATTAAGACCACGCCTACTAACCACGCCCATTTTCGGCAAAATTTTCGCGCGCAGCAATTTCCGAACCTTCTATTTTAAGTTCCTGGCTACGGCCCTGAACTAAGTCACATCACTTCTATTTCAACAGACTTGTCCGTCTTTGGAACAAACTACCTGCGATAGACATCACCAGGTCACTTCCTTCAATCAAGCGTGAAATCACCAACCATCTCAGGAACCAGTTCCAGTACAATTTCGATTCTAACAATTCATGTTCATTCCACTTCCTTTGTCCCTGCTGCTCATGCAATTAATTAAATTAAATTTGGATCACTAATAAATTAAGTTAATTTTTGTAATTTTGTTTTGTGTGTATATGTAATCTGTATCTCTTCCTCTCTCATCCTCTTCCTCTATCACCCTATCCTCTCTATCCTCTCTAAACTTCTCAGGCTACTCCAGTACTTGGTGTTAGTCCCTCAACACATCTAATTCACCTGTTTTCCTCCCTGTCTCTGTTTCTATATGTTCTATGTGTTGTAAAGTGTTATAATAATAATAATAATAAATAAGAAAGTTATTACATTATGCAGATTTAAAAGTCAGTGTGAACCTAGTACAACATCAAGGAGTATATAGCGATAATGTCAAACGACTTACCAAACTACTCAAACCTGGCAGTATGCTGATCATCAACAACATTAAAGCCCATGACCTTAACAAAACCATTACCGGTATCACGCACACCGTCAATAATAACAAAAAAATTTAACAAAAAAATTTTTCATTTTAATAATTTATACACATGTTTTTATGTTGTGTAGCAATTAGATTTTTCTATGAGTTCCAAGTTACTTAAAAATCAGGCCAAAATCCTGGTACTATACCTTGGCCAATTTTTTTTCAAAAATGGCTTCGAGAAATTATTTTATTTTTACTAGCTGCAACAAGTTTGAGCAAGTATAGTAAGAACTAAGACATTATTTGACAAGGGTAATTATACAAAGTACTCAATACATACTATGATGCTGTTAGTAAGTCAATGAAAAAATTATGCCATTGATTTGCTTTTCTCTGCATCAAGCCCATTAGATCTATCAATTGTGTTCACTATTAATAAAGTCACACAATAATATCATGATGCATGCTGTGTCATACTGTACCTTCTTTACTTCCCACAGTGTAATGATTGTCTTCAGTGGACTTCTTTTTAGAATCTCCACTAACCTAATCACAAATATCATTTTTAAAATTTGCAGGTAAAAACTGACTGTGCTTCGTGTCAGTGACCAATTAGCTAGCCTTTTCTTTAAGAGTTTAGCATAAGCTTCTCTGACCTTATTTGATAGGAAATGCATTGCAAATTATTAACTACCAGTATAATATGGACTTACATTGCTTGAGAGTGGTACATATAATATGAATATAATGATACCCTGACCAGCAATAAAAATAGTCATAATGTAACCGATGAAAAGAAGTCGTTGTGAAAAGAATAGTACACTACCAATCCATCCTATCCCCATTACTACTGTCAGTGACAATGTAGCCTTGATCCAATGTCTAATATAATTGAATTAAAATGAATTGTTTAAATTTCTTGCATTAAGTTATCTAGATTTGAGCTACAGCTAAAATAAAATTTTAAAGTACTAATTTATTTGCATTGATGCCCTCCTATATGCTGTGTAGAAAGAGTGCTGAAAGTTTTAGCTCATGCCAACCCAACAAAATTATGCCTTACTGTGGTTTA
>NW_003553405.1:0-1845 GCF_000090795.2 Amphimedon queenslandica | reverse complement strand
GAAGAGGAGGTACAGGAGATAAAGGAACAACCTCATGATACAAAGGTATAATAATTTGTGTTTGATTATTTTATTATTATAATCAATAGAGACAGAAAGAACTTAAAGAAACTGTACAGCAACTAACACACATGCTTAGTGAAAAAGAAAAGGTACTTGTTTCTTGGTATTACATGTATAGGAGGAATTAATACTTCAATGTATAAGAGCTTATTGTTGGAGTGTGTTGTTATATTAGTGTAGATTATTGATGGATTATTAATCACTGCATGTTCTATTATAAATATATGTACATGTAGGATTTGAATAAAATGAAGGAAAAAATACAAGAACTGTCATTAATAAAGAAAACTAAGGTTAGTGATAAATACTGGGGGTATTATTATCAAACATTTTGTATAGTAAATTTTAAGTCAAAATTTATTGATACTGAAATGTAGCAGGAAAATTTCTGGGGGCTTAATATTGGTGATTCTATGATTGCAATGTATTGGCAGTTTTATTTTGGCTATTATGTCATTAATCTGCCAATCTCCAAAGTAAAACTCCACCAATTTTCCCTTTTTACTGCCTATACAATATCACTATTTTTAATTAATGTAGATACATAATTGTAAATCAGAATTACATGTAGTTGTTAGTTATTAGTATACATGAGTATAAAATTTAGTTACTAATAGGAGGATCAAAATAAAGAGGAATGTACACTCGTGGAATTAAAGGAAGTAAAAGAAGCAACCAATGATTTGGAAGAGAAACTACAAAGTAATTATACACAATATGACATATAATAGTACCTAACATTGGTGGAGTATCATGTACAAAGTCATTAAAATCCAAAATGTGATAGTAGCTAATCGATCCACTTGTCACCTTCATATGATGCATAATGATTGTTGGTTTAATTTTTTTAGGAATGAAAAAAGAATGTCACATTAAATTTTGTACAGATCCTACTTCAGGTCATTATTATTATTATTATTTATTATTTATTACAATTTATTAATCATTATTATTACAGGATCACACAAAATCATAAAGGGAATGCAAATGGAAATAGAAGAAATATTAAGAGATAAATTTGGTACTGAATCATAATGCATGTATTAGTGTATTATAATTATACTATGATAGGTTTACTGGATCAGAATGAATCATTAATAGATATTAAGAGAAAAATAGCTGAACTACAAGAACAGATATCAGTAATGAGTGTACATATACTAAATAAAAGAGAAGAGAATGAAGAATTGATGCAAGAAATAAAAGGTACAATTTATTAATAATTTATTAGTAATGTAGTGTCACTGATAGATTATAAAAGAGATACATTGAAACTGGACCAGGAAATATGCAGTGAACAGACACTAGATAAAAGAGGAGAGGATCAACAGGTTATTCATCAAGAGATAAAGGAACAGTTGGATAGACTAAAGATAAAAGTGGAATCGCAGCAGACTCACACTCAAGAAGTACTAGCAACATCAGTCAATCATACAAATCAGCTACAAAGTATAGTTCACTATTTTAATTACTAAAGTGAAACTAAATTTAGTTATTGATCTTGCTGAGGTACTTCAATTACTCAGAAGACATGGTTACTCAGGAGACAGTTACTATGATCTTGGTCTCTTTCTTGGTCTATCCTTTACTACACTGGATGTTATTACAAGAAATAATAAAGGAGATGTTGAGAGTTGTTTACGTGAGTGTCTTACTAAATGGTTACAGAAAGCTGATAAGGTACAGGAGACTAAAGGTGGTCCTACTATCTATTCATTGGTATCAGCATTGAGGGAATTAGGAGAGAATGGAGTAGCTGATGGAATAGATATGGAGAGTAAG
>NW_003553404.1:0-1845 GCF_000090795.2 Amphimedon queenslandica | reverse complement strand
AAGGCCGCAAAGCGGCTGAATGCTATTCTCAATTATATGAGGAAGGTGAAGTCGAGCATATCAATGGTTTCCCACCCATCCCACCCATAATAATAATATGGCTATCATTGATATGCAGGACTTCACATTGACTGTGTGGTTTGATAATAATATATGTTAAATTCGTTATCAAAAGGCCAACGTGGTCACACTGGGTGAGGGCTTATATGGGAAAGTGGAGCCCCACTCATATGTGGAGCGAGTTACTGTAAATTTTCTAATTGTTACTACGAACTAACAGAAATTTTAGAAAACTAGGTCAAACACCATTGACATGCTCGACTTCACCTTCCTCATATAATCCAGAATAGCATTCAGCCGCTTCGCGGCCTTAGCCATTCTGTAATTAATGATACTTCATAAGCACAAAATTTCTTTGAAAATTCTATAACTTTTAGTGGCTTTACAATAAAAATCTTATCTTCAAATACTAAAATCTCATGAATGATATGATATACAAATTTTTCATGATTGTTGCCAGACACACGAATGACATTTTCTGTTTGATATTTGAACTCCAAGTGTTATTACATTTTGAGAGCTACATTAAAATAATTTGTGAAGTTACAAAAAAAGTTCATTGACTTACCTAATTCCTTTAATCTCAAATTCCAAACTGCCAAACAGTAAATCAAGTTCTCGCTTGTAAACAAACAAGTTACATAAAGTACCTACATGAAAATAATGATTATATAAGTGAAAATAATTTGGCTACTTAAAATAATGAAAAAATGAAACCACCATTTGTACCTGACATAACTTGATCTCCATCATAAAGAAATGACGAGTAGAGCTGACCACGCTGAACCACAAGATGATAACAGCCACTGCTGGTGTCGTACATCTACAGAAAATGGTACATTCTTAAAACAGTTAGTAACAAATCCTTTTATTTGTGCATTTTTGCATTCAAATCGCATGCACCAATGGTGCCTCAATGGTCCAAACCTGCATCACAAAAAATCATTCATTACAAATTGTAACAAAGCTTACAGTTCCATTTGCTCAGGTAGATGGATTAGGTAATGCATTTTGGGTGTCACATTAATGTGAGAGTAGAGAAAAGTGAAACATTCTAGATATGCTTTAACAATCTAAGCTAGTCGAGTAGAATCATCAGGATACACTTTAGTAGTACAAACCATGTCACAAATGAGCCATAGCAGACAGTAGCAATCCCAATGCACATCATCATCATCAATATAACTGCCACTAAGAAATGGCAATAGACGTATCAACGTCATCATTTGAGATGCTGTATAAAGGAAGCATAAATAATTATAGCATGATCAATTACCTGATTGCTTTACATGATAAGTATCATCTTTTTTGATTTGAGATGGCTTTGTCTGAACTTCAGAATAACCATAACTGTGTGACCTAATGAGAAGATTTAGCTGGTCTAAAGTGAAAAACTTCTTTTCCTCAATTAAGTAGGGCAAAAGGACTTGTAATTGTGTAGCTGCAACCCCCTCAAAGACAGCATGCATCACATCTTATACCATGGTGCATGGGTGGCTACCATGGAAACCTTTGATGTTTAGCGGGAGTTATATGCCCATAACCACCCGGCAGACAGTGTGGAATTTGACAGTTTACATAAGAACAATACTGCAATGAAGAGAGTAGGATTGCATAGTTTACATAAGAACAATACTGCAATACTTCACCATGGCATACGTCAGATACATCCCTCTCTGGAGGTGGTTATGGGCATATAACTCCCGCTAAACATCAAAGGTTTCCATGGTAGCCACCCATGCACCATGGTATAAGATGTGATGCATGCTGTCTTTGAGGGGGTTG
>NW_003553403.1:0-1845 GCF_000090795.2 Amphimedon queenslandica | reverse complement strand
AACTTGAATTATTGTGATGTTTATAGTGACTGTAGGTAGCTGTTTGTGCTGCGAGTAACGATGGTGTTTGCATAAATACTTCAAAGCAATCAATGATGCATACAGCGTTGACATATTTTCCTCTGAAACATTTTGGTAAGTTATGTTTGAGGGCAATACGATTTGGCCACATAATAAGTTGTTTAAATTTTCGGTACAAAAGATCTAGCCATCTATGAAATATAGTAGATATATATTTCACGTCAATCCCAACTCTATATGCCAGATCTTGATTTTCATATCCTCTCCTCAGTTTTGCCAATGTTATAAGTAATTCATCCATTAAATCCAGCTTGCTATGTAAAGGCTTTTCAACAAAAGTACTGAGCAATCTGAACAATTTTGAAAAACAGCAAATGTAGGAAGACCTGTATAAAACCTTATTTTCTTGTCACTTTGAAATGAGCGTGCACGAAATTCTATTTTCTGCAAGTGAGAAGTTAGCTTCTGTGTATTAGATGCCGATGTTCTTAATGCTTTAGAGCAGCGATCATACATTGAAGATAAATTTGCAATATCTTGTTTCTGCTTTTCTAGGTGATTGTCCAAAACTTCCTTGTCCAACTGGAGTTGTAATCATAGGGGTAGGAACAGGGGGGGCAGGAGGGGCTTAAGCCCCCCCAACTTTCATTGAAGGGGGGCTTAGCCCCTCCAACTTTAAGTGATATACATGTATTACTATTATCAACACTATAGACTTTAGTTTAGGTAATCCTTATATGTGTGCATATTGTGTGATGATTCATTTCATAAAACAATTAATACAATCTAGCTTCTAAGAACACACTAGTTTTTTCAGAAATACACAAGCTTCAACATTAGCTTTAGCTGAGCGTAGATTTTCAATGTTAAGGAAATTAAAAAACTACTTGTGCTCCACAATGTCACAGGAGCGTCTTAATCATGTAGTTATTTAGCATACTCAAAGAATTTACAGACGATTTATACATCAAGGACATTGCAAAGGAATTCGTTACATTTAATGAGCATAGATGCAAATATTTTGGACAATATTAATTTCAGTACAATGATCAATTGTTAAATCATGCTCCTATGATTTCCAATAAATAATACCTTAGCCCCCCCAACTTTTAGTTTGTTCCTACCCCTATGGTTGTAATATTTCATATTCACAATCCTCCAACATCTCTTCACAATTGGAAAGTACATTTGATTCTTCATTCTGGGTTCCATATTCAATTCCTTCTTCACTTTGGTCTTCGTCATCTTCATGTTCGTCATCAAATGGTACCCCAGCTAGTTCATTCAGTTCATCATCACAAGTTCCATGTAGCTCTCCTTGATCATCTGCTTCTTCTACATCATCATTCTCTTCTGCATTGCCCTCACTGACATCTATATCATTCTCCCTCCCTTGAGTATTGAGTGACACATCTTGATTTTCTTCTGCCACAACTTCCTCTTCTGCCACAACTTCCTCTTGTGCCGCTTCCTCTTCACTTACAACTTCTTCTTCTGCCACAACTTCCTCTTGTGCCGCTTCCTCTTCGCTTACAACTTCTTCTGCCACAACTTCCTCTTCTGCCACTTCCTCTTCGCTTACAACTTCCTCTTCCATTACCTGAACTCTTCTCTCTTTATGTACAATTGCTGTTTTCCTAACTCGCTTTTGAATTACTTTATTTTGTCGACGACGACGGTTGATAAATCTGCTGCTACGGTCTGAAAACTGTTTCATGCTGTTTTCTAATACACTAGTATGAGTAAATATTGTTGGAACATAGCTAACACTTAGAGGGTTATTTGACCTTTTGCCTGTAAATATTAATAATAATAATGATATGT
>NW_003553402.1:0-1845 GCF_000090795.2 Amphimedon queenslandica | reverse complement strand
GGGGGCAGAGCCCTCGTAACAATGAAAGTGGGGGGGCAGCTGCCCCCCCTATTTCCTACACCCCTGCTCAACTTAAACGATAAATCATTATTAGTCAAACCTGCATTACAAGATCTATGCCAAATTTGGCCAAAACTTATACATGACTATGCATTCATAGTATAGACAAACTTTGGAATTGAAATATTTGAAACATACTATTCAGACTTTGGTCTTAGGTTTTGCATGTAAATAGCTATAATCCCTTCACAATGGCTATTGTTATTCATATCTTTCATTAAATTCACATTCTTAATACATTTGCCTGCCAAAGTAGCATGGAGGTTTGACAGGAACTAATTTTGTATACACTTATGTTACAAGCATGCATAAATTTAAAAAGGGAGTTCTGGATGGTACATATGTCCAAAGTGCCAAAACAAAGTGGTTTATCTGTGAGATAAATGTGATTCTGTCATTCCTAGCTGTGGAATTGAGGATAGAGCCCCATACTAAATTTAGTCAATTGACTAAAATAATTGGCTGCATCATTTTCTTAAGCTAGGTTTACATTCGACAAAACAATCAAGATTGCATAGCGTTGAGTTGTTGACGGAAAATTGACCAAACTTTAATCTTGTGTTCATTTGCATTGCATTTTATTGCAATTAAGTGTAAACCTGGCTTAAAGCTTGTGTGCAAGGTGTTGATTAAAAAACCATTTGACATTTTTAACACATACATTTGCATAAATCTATTTCTTATTCTCATTCTACTACAGATCAACAAGATTCTCATACAATGGCAGCTGTAAGTCATCTCATGTATGCCTGATTTTATTCTTTTCTTCTATGATACCATTGTGATACTTTATTAAACTGTGTTATTCACAATCTTTCAGGAAGTAAGTCACGTTATATATGACTGTGTAACTTTATTTTTTTCTTCTGTGATACCATTGTAATACTTTACTAAACTGTGTTATTCACAATCTTTCAGGACGTAAGTCATGTAACATGATATGTGAAAGTGTAATTTTATTCTTTTCTTCTATGATACCATTGTGATACTTTACTAAACTGTGATGTTATTCACAATCTTTTAGCTTGTAAGTCACGTCATGTATGAATGTGTAATTTTATTCTTTTCTTCTATGATACCATTATGATACTTTACTAAACTGTGTTATTCACAATCTTTCAGGGAGTAAGTCACGTCACATGTGAATGTGTAATTTTATTCTTTTCTTCTTTGATACCATTGTGATACTTTGTGTTATTCACGATCATTCAGACAGTAAGTCATGTCACAAGTGAATGTATAATTTTATTTTTTCTTCTATGATACCATTGTGATACTTTACTAAACTGTGTTATTCACAATCATTCAGCAAGTAAGTCACACCACATGTGAATGTGTAATTTTATTCTTTTCTTCTATGATACCATTGTGATACTTTACTAAACTGTGATATTCACAATCTTTCAGCCAGTAAGTCACATCACTTGTGAATGTGTAATTTTATTCTTTTCTTCTATGATACCATTGTGATACCTTACTAAATTTTGTTATCTCACAATCATTCAGAAAGTAAGTCACACCACTTGTAAATGTGTAATTTTATTCTTTTCTTCTATGATACCATTGTGATACCTTACTAAATTGTGTTATTCACAATCATTCAGCAAGTAAGTCATGTCACATGTGAATGTGTAATTTTATTCTTTTCTTCTATGATACCATTATGATACTTTACTAAACTGCGTAATTCACAATTTTTCAGCCAGTAAGTTATATCACACATTCACACGTGAATAATTTTATTCTTTTCTTACTGTTGTAATACTTCACTAAACTGTGTCTCTT
>NW_003553401.1:0-1846 GCF_000090795.2 Amphimedon queenslandica | reverse complement strand
GTCAGTAATTGGATTAGTACATGACCATGTACATGTATGGTCTACCAGTTAATAAAACACCCTGATCCACTAATAGGTTTGTGGTGAATGGTAACAGTATCTTTGCATTATGCTAATGACTGTAGTGTAGTAGGTAGAGTTCTTGGTTAGGTTAGATCATTTGTATTTTGGCACTAAGAGATATTGTTCATTCAAGAAGATGTGTACTTGTATAAACCTCTAGTATTGTCTTAAACAATGTTAGTTCATTGACTATACAGTAGAGGGTACATGTGTATTATTTAACTGTAGCTAGAGGTAGTAATTTCTCCCTCTCTTTCTCCCCCTCCCTCTCTCTCTCCCTCTCTCTCTCTCTCTCTCCCTCCCTCCCTCTAGTACCCCACATTATTCTCAAGAGGTGTTGATCTCGTTAAACAGTTTCCATTGTCTTATTATACACTGGGACTGACTGTGGCCCACCTCTTAGGACTAAAGAAGTATGCCACCATTATCATCATCATCATCATTATCATTATCATCATCATTACTATTGTTATTATTTCATTATTTATTTTATAATTCATTATATTTTTAGTGTGACTCCATTCTCAACTGTTGCTAATGGTAAAAGTCATCATTTAGAGTCGAAGTACCCAGAAGCTGTTGATCTAGATTGTTCTACTAACAGTAGTGGTGAGTTTGTATACATCAAACAGTCACCTCTACCTCCTCTCTCTCTCTCTCCCCCTCTCTCTCCCTCCTATCTCCCTCTCCTTGTCATGTTCCTCTTGTTCATTCCTTATTAGAGTCAGTGACATTATGTGAAGAATGTGATCAGTCCAAGGTGGAGTATTTGTGTCAGAAGTGTGACTGTAAATTGTGTGACAAGTGCTTTGATCAGGTAACAACAACAATAATAATAACAACAACAATAATAATAACAACAACAATAATAATAATAATAATATTAATAATATTTATTTATTTATTACCACTCTAGCTGTTTACAAATGTACTTAAGTATTGTTACATTTATTTATGTATGTCGTTATTTTCCTCACTATTCCTGACCTTCATTAGCTGTTAAGTTGCTAATCCCCAGCACAATACAATACACTACAGTATATTACAATACACTACTCTACACTACAGTATACTAAAATACAATACACTACAATACTACAGTATACAATACAGTACATGTTGTGTTGATCCATCACCTTCAGTTCCCATCATACCTTCCCATGTACATACACTAGTGTCCCTACATGTACATGTACTTGTAAATGTATCAAAGACTCTCCAATTAGAAGCTAATGGTGTCTATACCTGTACTTGTACATCCATCAAGTGAATACGTAAGTCTTATATGTAAAGCAAGGAGGTTCTTCTAATGGAAGTAGATCTACTGTGGGTAGGGATTAAAGGATAGGAAGTTGGTGTTGATTAGCTGCTGCGGTTTGTGGATGTGAAAAGGGAAGTGTTACTAAACCCACGGACACATCCCAGCCACATCCTAGTCACCACCTGCTGAGAAAGTGTTGTATCCTAAAACCATCCACACACCTGGTATATCCTATATATAATACACTTACATCATTCTGCTAGTCACAGTTGAGGTTAGACTCTCTCTCCCTCTTTAGATCCATTCTGTTTCTAAGGTCCTCAAGACTCACAGTAAGGTGATTATTGAGTCCTCTGTACTGAAAATGGTAAGCTACTCTCTGGCTGTGAGTCTTGTTAGCTTGGCTCTCTCTCCCTCCCTCCCTCCCTCCCCCTCTTCCTCTAGAGTAATGACAGACAGTCGCAGCTCACAGCTGCTATGAGGACAGCACAGAAGCATCAACACTCACTGGCTCTCACTAGA
>NW_003553399.1:0-1846 GCF_000090795.2 Amphimedon queenslandica | reverse complement strand
ACTAGAACCAAGATTGCTGAAGGAGTAATATGAAGAAAAGGTTGCCATTTCTTAGCCAAATAAGTAACACAACTATTTACCATAATTGCAGCAGCTATAGCCAGAGACCCAGAGTTTTGATTGCTCAGCCTTATATCAATCTAATAGTACTATTTTTGTAGAAACTCCCACAAACTGAAACAACATGAATGTAAAAAAGAAACATCACTATAAATAGCTAAGTTCCCCCATCCCATTCACATATTGTTCATCAACCAATAATGATTCTATTAATTCAGTGTAGTCCATTTATTGATTGACATACACACACAAACAAACACGCACATATAGCAGGGTTCTGCCTAGAAAAAAATTAGAGGTGGTTGGAGACTAATATTGTTCCTTTTAAATTAATGTACACCATACTAGTAGACTATAATATCATGCTTTATGCATGGTTATTAGTATTAATTGCATGCATGGTTGGTCTAAGTGATGAACTGGTTGGTTCAATTGTTGAGGCATTGTCCTGACCACCCCCGACAACCATAGGCAGAACTATGATAGAGCTGACATCAAGCAGATTTGCTATGGCATGTATTGAAAAGGATGCAAAGGGAGAATCCTACCAGGGCTAAAGTTATAGCTGCATTTATGGGAAAGAGAAAACTGATTGCTATTACTAATGTTAGTATAACACTCCAATTAAGTACTTTACACAAACTTTAATGTTGACAATACTATTTTAATTCATTTTCAAAATAACCAAAGAGCTAGAGCCAAAACAGTTTCACTATACAGAAAAAAATCACTCAACAAAAGTTATAGTCAAATCAAAATGTACCATTTTAAATTTGAGATCACCAATAATCACTAAAAGACATTAGCTCACATAGTGATGTCTTTCAAAAATATTTAAAATGATTTTTTAGTTTGAAACTGTAACAGTATACAAGCCTATGTATAGTGAATCAAATGAAACCAGGAATACAAGAATGCATAAAGGAGAAAGGTGGTAACTCACTCTCATAATTGATACAGTCCCTGTCACAAAGTGACCAAACTAATTTGAAATATAAACAAGTGATTTTAAAGAGAGAGCTCTAATGGATACATAGTGTGTGTACTATTTAAAATGGCTGAAAAATTATAAAAACTATAAAAATATTTTAAAAAGGGAAATTACACTTAAAATTGTTTTTAAGAATATTCATTTTAAAAATGGTGCCTAAAAACAAAATATTTAGCAATAATTAAAACTGCAAAATTGTCCTAATAGTCAATCACTTGAAGAGTCACTGTCAATGCCACTCATAAATTGCTCCCTTTGTTCCATGTATCTCTGATAATGATCATCAACTATCTGAACAATATTAACTTCATTCTCTCTCACACGATACTTGTAACGTTTAGCCAGTATCACAAACACTATCAGTATGATAAGAACTAGTACACTCTTTGTTATATAATAATAGAAACTGGTACATATGTATTGACTCTCACAATCAAATGGAAACTTTAGAGTAATATTAAGAAAAAGACCAATCCCCCAAGTAGCATACCACAATCCAACCATCACTCCTCTCATGTGTACTGGAGACTGAGCTACAGTAAACTCCAGTGATACTGGAAACAATAATATAAAAGAGAAACCTTGAATTGTTTGTGAAGCAAATAAAAATTTACTAATGTTGTTTAAGTCAGAACAAGACCTCTTAATGACAAATATGACCACTTTAGAAACTGTAACAATGAAAGCAAGGAAGATACCAACACTCATTCTAGTCAGCATACTCGGAATATACTTGTAGAAACAAACTCTGATAAAGAATAAATAAACTAACATTAGAATGAATGAACAACAATA
>NW_003553398.1:0-1846 GCF_000090795.2 Amphimedon queenslandica | reverse complement strand
TAAAATGCTTTTGGAAACCATGTGGGGGAATAAAAACTATGGGGACAGCAGTCAAAAATTGTGTCCCATTTCTAGTATGGGCTCACGTGATGCTAATTAAGTGACCTTTTGACCCTGTCGAACCTCCTCTGTGGTTGCTTAGTGAATGAATTATTTTTAAGAAAGTTCATCTACCTATAATACTTTGTTGTTACTTTTGAATATAGTTTTTGTAACTTGGCCCATTATCACTGCTCTGCATTAATTACTGTATTCAACTCTTGTGTTTACCTGCAAGCATAAGTTTATGTAATGGAATATTGTAGTATGCTGCTCTAGCACTGCTATCTTTGAATCCCTGCTATGCCCATTTTTAAAATATGCATGTTTTGATTGTACTAAAACTACTACCGTATAACGCTTTAATTTGGTTGAGTTTTATTTTGGCGATTGGTGGTTTGCAAGCAGAATTGCCAATATTAAAACCGCCAATCATTAATGCGCATGCTCAGTAATGCACGTGTACACAAAAATCGCCAAATTAAAAACTGCCAATTACAATTTTACCGCAAAATTGCCAAAATAAAGTGCCACCAAAATAAAGCGTTATACGGTATTACGTGTAAGTGTCAAGTCAACTGTAGAAAGGTAAATTTTATATTGTTTTAGGGGTTATACTCTTGCCCCTTTACCTTTTCTGAATGGTATATACACCCTCCAGATAAATACTTATCAGATATCAGATATGTAGTTCATTAGGTGTCTGTAGGAGTGTATTAGGCCTGTAACACCCTCTCAGCAGATATAGATATCTGATAGGTGTATATATTATGTTGAAGGTGTTTCCTATGTACATAAGTTTTTGTTATCAGTAGTGTATAGTTACTTTTTAGGGGTGTTAGGTCAGGTGGTGCTAGGAAGTTTCTTGCAATTAAGCATTACTGTCTGTGCATATTGAATTTATCATTATTTTATATCATTTGGAACTAATTTGGTATTGTTGGAAAGTATCAACATTGAACTTCTTGGTGCAATTTATCCCACATACTATAAACTTACATGTAGCAATTGCTCAGTTGTTGCCTTGTTGGTTTAGTTCATCTGAAATAACAGTGCCTATAAGCTATACATACTATAACACACTACCTATCAGAGGGTATACATCTATATAGCACTAGGTGATGTGTAATTATAAATGATGCATGTAGGAACACCTTTAAGTCTTAATAGTGCATGCATTATGGAAGGCATGTGTGTCATTTTAATATCTGATGTATATATTTTTTGGTATGCTTTAAGATTTGATGTTTTTTTTTGTTGTCAAAACCCTTGATTTATTATTATATGGACCAAAGGTTTGGCACCAGGCTCAGCATGGCTAAGAGGAAGAAGTGCACAACTTAATAACTTTGTTCTGTATTTAGGTCATATAAAACTCCAAGATTTCATTTTTGAGTGAAGTTAATTCATCTGCAGATTTTTAGGACAAGTTTTAATTCATTTTGCATGTGTTTTATTTGTTAGTCTTTCCCCCTATGTGTATTCTTTTTAAATTTTAAGAAAAGCTAAATATGTGAATGCATAAATGTAGCAGTTATATTTAAGCAAGATTAGTTATCCACTAAGTTCCTATCAAAATATATCATACGTGTAAATGTAGAATTATGTCATTATAATCATCTTAACTTTGTGTAACTCGTCAAATGCTCTACTTGCATGCCGTTTGACATTTTCCCCAGCTTTTCTAAAATACTCATTTGCCACCTCAAAATATTCTATATAGCCTTTTTCTTTACCACTCTGGTATCCATATTCTTCAGCAAGTGCACTATACAGTAATTGATTTATGATTGATGACTAATCATTG
>NW_003553397.1:0-1847 GCF_000090795.2 Amphimedon queenslandica | reverse complement strand
GTTATGGGTCAAGAAATGGCTGTCCAATGAATTCAGTCACCAACTGCTCTCATCTTAATGATCTATTTTTAAAATGCAGTATGTTATGTAATTTATACCGACTGGTTTATGTTTGATTGTATTTTTTGATTTATTAAATAGGTGACAGTTCTTCATTCGCTGTTGTGACCAATACAAAAGTAACATGTTCACAAGTATTAGGTTAGTTTATTAGATTGGTATTTGTGTGCGATGTTACCATAATTTGATGATAACTGCTATTAAAAGTCACTCTAACAGGACCAACACCATTACAACACAATATCCCAAACAACATAGTGACTTTAATCAATTTTATTTTTAGATGGTCTGACTGATGCTGTTAATGGAGTAATTGTTTTGTCTCGTAACAATATATCATCAACTACTTATTACTATGGAACAATTAGGGTCTATTATAATGGATGGGGTAACATTTGTGATGACTACTATTATAATTCAGCTGAAGCTAATGTCATTTGTCATCAGTTGGGATACACTGGAGCTTCAAGCTACTCTAGAGCTGGTAGTGTCAGGTACTTTTTTATTTGTGGTTATATAGTCAGTCACTATTTTGCATATAGTTATGGTACAGACTATCTTTCTATGAAATGGGATGATGTTAACTGTGCCAGTAGCGGCTATTTATCCATTGCTCAATGTTCCTACTCTACTATCATTGACAGTGGTTGTGTTAACAGTAACAGTTATGATGCTACTGTATACTGCTGTAAGATATATATTCAACGTATTTGTATGCACATGTTCAATGTATTATATTATAGATACTACTAGAATCTGGAACAGTAGTCCATTCCCTGGTATGGTACGTCTTCAAGATGGAACTTATTCTAATGAAGGACGTGTTGAAGTTTATTGTAATGGACAGTGGGGGACAATATGCAATGATGGGTTTGACTCTACTGATGCCAACACTCTCTGCAAGCAACTGGGATATGATGGTTATAACAGCTTTGATCACACCTCAAGGTCAGTTTTATTGATATTAACATTGCCTTTTAAACTTCATTCTAGAATTAATAACACTATTCAGCCTATATGGAGCACCAACATGTACAGTACAATAAGTCATAGGTGCTTTGGGTCTGGAAACTCTTGTCCATCAGCTTCAGTGACCAATTGCTCTCAGTTGAATGACGTTATACTTACATGCAGTTAGTAAAATAAGTTGTTGTTTCTTGAATTAAAGTAATACTTACTTAGGAGACATCTCATCTTCTTCCAGACAAACTGTTACTCAGTCCACTTGTTCTGGACTTACTTCAGGTCAGTCAATTCACTATCCTGATTGTGTAATAATAACATTTTAAAATTAATTTAGACTCTGTATCTAATGGAGCAATTATTTTGTCTCGTAACAATTTACCATCACCTTCTTATTATTATGGAACAATTAGAGTGTATTATAATGGATGGGGTAACATATGTGATGACTACTTCTATGGTTATACTGAAGCTAATGTCATTTGTCATCAGTTGGGATACACTGGAGCTTCAAGCTACTCTAGAGCTGGACAAACAAGGTATTCATTATTAATGATCATAATTACTGTTGCTGTGTAGCTATGGTACAGACCATCTTTCTATGAAATGGGATGATGTTAACTGTGCCAGTAGCAGCTATTTATCTATTGCTCAATGTACCTACTCTACTGTCATTGACAGTGGTTGTGTTAACAGTAACAGTTATGATGCTACTGTATACTGCTGTAAGATATTATTATATTTAAATTGTATTTAATAAATTAATTTGTCACAGATACAACTAGGATCTGGAATAGTAATCCGTATGATGGTATGGTACGTCT
>NW_003553396.1:0-1848 GCF_000090795.2 Amphimedon queenslandica | reverse complement strand
ATCCTGGGCCCACTCTACTCAACTTTAAACTTGTGAGTATTACATGTGTCCAACGTGAAATAATTAACTTTTACATTATTAAAATATGCCACAGTCATTGATCAACACCATTACCATCAAGCCAGTGTAGTGCATGTGCTTAAAGCACATGCACCAAAACCTGTTTATACTATTGTGGGTTGCATGCACTAATAAAACTATCATTTGTTACCATTGCCATGCCCCTTTCATGTTCCAAGCAACATTTGTGGTTACTTGATCTTGTAACCAACTTATTGCCAAGAATATATCTTGGCAACAACTGCCAACAAGTTGCTTTGTTGCTGGCAACAAGTTGTCTCATGTACGAACTATGAAGGCCCTAAACCATGTACATGTACATTGTACCTAACTTTTTTGTACATGTACATTTATAGTTAGACCAGTTGAATCATATAAGCATGCATATATATACGTGTAGTCAAGAGTGGATAATTATCCACTCTTGATGTAGTATATTTACTGTTAATAGTACATGTATTTCCACCTTTGTTTTCTTTGTAAAATAGAATATCATGTGTTAGTATTAAAATCAGAGAAAGGATAGCTACAGCAGGAATATTTGACTCTCATTTTGATCCTCCAGTAAGTTATTACCTGATACATAATTATGAAATGAGGATTTAAATAATACATGTACATGTATATTAGCTAGCTAGACTCTCTCCCTGAGTTCTTGTAAACAAATAAACTCTAGTACTATAATAGTAATAATACTACTTTATGTGGTATATTCCTATTGTGGTGTCAGTTATTATAGTACTGTATATACATTATGTAATCACAATCTTATGCTTATCAGGGCTGATTAACACATTTGATAGTAAAGATAGCACTGTATGTATTTGTGCCTTTTTTACTATAAAATTAAAACTTTTAATTTTATCAGTATGTAACGCTAAAAATGTATTTTGACTGTTCTGTCTTTCCCCATTAATAGATATAATTATCTTTATAACTTCTTCTTTATAGGTACATGTATGTTAAAGTTTGAAAGATTTCCTTGCCCATTGTGTAATTTGATGGGCTATGAACTAGCTACAGTGCAAGTGTCTACCTTTGATCTCTGCATTGGATTCTCACTTTGATGCATGTACAATTTATTTTGTATTTCTTAATATTTATGACTGCATATGCAGTACCCTCTAGAGTCTAGTAAAATGAATTCATTGCCAAATAAAATACTATGCACAAATTGCACAATAACCACATGACCACACTCACGCCCATTTGAATTTGATGTCCACTACTCCTCTGCTCTGCTTGCCAGTGCTTGGCTCGAGCAGACCTACATGGCTTACTCTCTCATCTGACTGAGTCAAGATGGTGAGTTTGGCGACAGCTAAAAAATGGGCTACCTGGACAACAATAGCTGTCTTTTTCTTAAGTGGAGGAATGGAATATAGTTAAGTGATTGCTGTGATTAGCACTTGACCTTTTCATGCTTTTCAGGTGTTATCCTTCCCACATGTTGGGACTACATGCACGAAGAGTTTGGAGCGCAGAAGTGGCTGTATGGTCTCACAATCTCAGCAATGAGCATATCCAACTTGTTAATTGGTCCTATCATGGGTGCAATCTATGACAAGACACACCAAACGAAGATTCTTGTCTTATTTCTTAACCTTTTTGAAATTGGAGGTCAGCCAATTGTCTATATTATAAGCCACTAGGATGTGAGCTTGTACAAGTAAATAAAAAACATTAAAAATGGAAAAATAGTAGGATTAAATTGTGAAAAAAGTAAGGAGACAAGAGGGTAGTTTTAAGCTGGTGTGGTAAGAAATCCTACACCATTGCATAAAAATA
>NW_003553395.1:0-1848 GCF_000090795.2 Amphimedon queenslandica | reverse complement strand
CTAACAGCAGTACAGACCAGTATATATATATATTTCATTAAAGGAGACAAGGTTCGAACGAGTCAGTTCAGTGATGAGTATGCTTATAGGAGTTGAGGAAGTTATTCTATGTATAAAGATTTTGACTCTGGATTGCATAAAAGCTGACTGGGATAGAACGGAACTTCGAGGAGTTGGTGTGCAAGGCTCGCTTTGAAGAGGCAAAGTGGAAGGAGACAAACCTTGGATGGACCATAGATACAACACTGGAAGTACCAATGAACGGTATGAACGGACACACTGGAGATGATCTCTGGCTCCTTGGCCGAGACAGGGACCGAGGGAGCGGTAGAAGGATCTGTCTCCCCCATTCATGATGCTCAACAGTTACCAGTGCTGCCACCCTTTAAAGGAGCAAAGGAGGATGCTGAAGAAGACTCTTTTGAGGAATGGGTTGACCACTTCGAGGAAATGGGAGTATGGTGTAGATGTGACGACCATAAAAAGTTAACACAGCTTCGATTGAGGCTGGAGGGTCCCGCTAGATCCTTCTACAAGTACAAGTCTTACAGTGAGTCTGAGAAGAGGAGCTATGATGCTCTGAAACCAGCTCTTGTTAAAAGATTTACCCCTGTTCGACTGACAGCAGTACAGACCAGCAGGGGAGACAATTAAAGTTCAAATGAGTCAGCTGATGACTATATATGCTTAGGAGTTGAAGTTATTATATAAAGCATATCCCCCAACCTATCGTGTGACTCCAGATGCAGAATTATTAGGCAAGAGGAGTGTTCTCTCTAATCAATCTGTTGTAGAAGGAAATTTCGAGGACTTAGTGTGTAAGGCTCACTTGAAGAGGCAAAGTGGAAGGAGACAAACCTTGGGACAGAAGAGAAACCAAGGGGAAAAGAAGCCTCCAAGGAAGCCTAGTGATGACTCTGAAGAGAAATAAAGGGGGCTACAAGTGCCATCGATGTGGCAGTACACAACACTTTATTCAGGACTGTCCATTCAGAGGATGGGGAGCAACAAAAGAAGCTAGGTCTTATTTTGTAAATGGTAGGTTCATTACATGTACTATAATCTTGTTATGTCATCACAACAAGACTATAATGTCCCACCCTATGCCTCCCCTAGCATGATTCATATTATGTTATGTCTGTGCATATGTCACTTCACGTAATAATGCATCTACGTTTGCTAAAATCTGTATAAACATTTGTTCCCTAATTAAGATTGTTTTAGAACTTGCTCTTTGTGTGTCTTGTGAATTTTAAGATTCAAATTTACTTTTAAATATTCAATTTTAAAATAAAATTCAATTTAAAATTTACAAGTTGTTTGTCCTAATGTTATCGTAAGATCATGTTAACTTGTATTCCTTTTCTTTTGATTAGGAGAGACTGATATAATCTGCCCTGCTAACTGTGATGGCCAGTCATGACCACGTCCACGGCTGCAGACCACGGCTGAACTAGAGAAACAGAAGTGGGAGGCCAGAGGAGAGGAGCTCGATGGTTAAGAGAAGAGCGAGCTGGAGGCGAAAACCTGAGCAACTGGAATACACAGTGGAGACGTTGATCTCTGGCTCCTTGGACGAGACAGGAACCGAGTGAACGGTAGAAGGATGTCTTCCCATTCATGATGCTTAACAGTTACCAGTGCTGCCGCCCTTTAAAGGAGCGAAGGAGTATGCTGAAGAAGACTCGTTTGAGGAATGGGTTGACCGCTTCAAGGAAATGGCAGTCTAATGTAGATGGGACGACCATAAAAAGCTACATGTCTAACACAGTTTCCATTGAGGCTGGAGGGCCCCAGCGCTAGATCCTTCTACAAGCCTTACAGTGATTGAGTCTGAGAAGACGAGCT
>NW_003553394.1:0-1848 GCF_000090795.2 Amphimedon queenslandica | reverse complement strand
ATAATTTCCAATTGTGCAAACAATTCCTTTTTTTAGTGAGAATATGCACATTTATTACAGCAATTATCCACAAAAGATATGCAACATCAGCTGGCGAGCATTAACTTGACAATGTGCACAGCATTGATAACAGCATTAGTAAAATATGCAACATCAGCTGGCAAGTATGAACATATATGTAATGCGCACAGCATTGATTGCAGCATTAACATGTTAAATGAACATTATTATATATACCAAATCTCTGTATAAATGATACATGTATGATAACTTTTAATGTTACTCTAAAATTATTAGATCCATAAACTTCTTATATATGTTGGACTCGCCACAAAAGCTAGTGTTAAGTAGTTTTGTTGTCTGTCTGTCATTCATTCTGTCCCTTTTTAATTTTTTTTTTAATATAAACTTAAAACTGCACGTTCTAGGCCTATAAGAAGCTTACAAAGTAAGAAAAACTAATTACAAAATATAGCAAATGTGCTGTGATTTTTGACATAAAACCATTTTTCAGTAGATTTTACCTTATAATTCATTAATGTGTAGAATTTCTGAACTCTCCTTTAAACCTTTACCCCGCCAGCTTTGAGTAGGGCTGGAGCAGTAATATGGTAACCTAGAGTTACTAAACTTTATCAACTTTCTAACTTCAACAGTATTGTGCCAACTTTTCAGTCATGAGTCACTCATAAGATGAAATAAATTTTAGGCTTCTTCAGTCACATGTCTTCTAAGGCCATTTTTGTTTCAAATTCAAGATGAATAGACGATGCCTCCTAAATCTCACTTGACCTAATCTGAATCTATTGCTAGCTGAATGGCAATGCTGATATTTGTTATAGATGCTCTTCTTACTCAGGCTCCACCTGACTATACTAGTAGTGCCAGGTAATTTTACTATTTGCTAGGCAATTCATCAATTCATTTTATGTAAGTATTGCTATTATCCACATCTTTTCATAACTGACTTTACAATAATGGTATCTTATTGATGTCTTTGCCACGTTAAAAGTCAATCATGATGAGCTTGCGAATAACAAGGAAGAACTAACTTGAATGGGAACAATCAACAATCCTGCAGGATTAAAAGGAGCATTGTGTTTGTATGAGGCAACGTTTTTAATGCTTGGTGGTATGTATGTAATGATGCATAATGTTCTTATGCTGAGTAGCAAATTTTAGCTTATTTCAATCAATGGTTGGATTATTTACAAGCATTTAAAGTTTCTCAGAAATTAAGCCAAAATCTCTGTACTATAGTACAAAATACTTGGCCAAATTTCGACAAAAATGACTATTAGAGAATTCTCAGTTTATATAATTTTTAGATACACAAATACATCTTATGTTGTGTAGCAAGTTTGCATCAAAAAATGGGCAGAAAACCTGGTACTATAGTACGGGTACCTGCCAAATTTTGCCAAAAATAAAGGAGAGTTTTTGATTTTAAAAATTCTTTCTAATGCTTAAACATGTTCTTATAATGTGTAACAAGTTTCAGCTCATTCGGATCAAAATTTTGTTTTTTGACGTAAAATGTACTTGAAAATTGGGCCAAAGACAAATTTCAACAAAAACAACGATGAGAATTCTCAATATTTTACTCATTTCATTAGCCAATTATTAACAGTTATAATGGTTAACTTGTTTAGTTAGTATGGCTTACAGAACAAAACCTTGGTTTGTTCAGAGTTTGGTCAAGCACGTAGAACTTGACACTAAAATTATAACCACTGTACGTCTGGTTTGAGCCTAGACAAAGCAAAGTTTATTTTGTACGTATAATATTCTTGTTGTTTGTTGGGCACATTTCTTTTCTTTTTCCTTGTTGTTGTTTATATTTTGTTC
>NW_003553393.1:0-1849 GCF_000090795.2 Amphimedon queenslandica | reverse complement strand
ACACTAACCTCATTAGACCTTTCTATAATCCTCTCATCACTTCTAATAGTGGACTGGCTCTTTTTGAGCTCCTCCTCAATAACTCATCACTGGTTAGACTGACTCTAAGGAAGACTTCATTGTCTACTGAATCAATACTACTCACCCTCCAGTCACTAATGGATAATAAGAAAATAACTGAACTCTGGCTAGACAAGCGACACAAAGAGACTTGTATTAATACTTATCTTAACTATCATCTCATACAAGACAGAGTAGACTGGGGGTAGCTAATCACTCTTCTTCATGTGAACTTATTAATGATCCCTTGATACAACAATTATTATACCAAGTCAGTTCATCTTCACCAATAAGCAACCAATCAGAATACACTACTTTACATGATAAAAGGTGGACCAATGGCACATTATATTATCATAAATCCAACACATGAACATCTCTTGATCTCTCATCAATCTCTCTCTCTCTCCTTCTCCAGTATATACTGTACATTCCTTCTCTTACTGACACACACTCATGTCACTGTCTCTCTCTTTGTTGTCATCATTTCTTTCTATTTCCCTCTCCTTTATTTCTATCTCTCCCTCAATCTTTAATAACTTTTCTCTAGCTGACCTTCCTCTGTTTCAGCAAGTCATTTTTGTTTCCATTCTCAATATATTTCTCTCAAAAAGGAGCAGATAAAAGAAAAAAGACAAAGAAGAATAAAAGCACATTAATAATAATTAATAATATAATTTTTAATAAAAATGTTTATAAAAGAGATGACAAAAATATTTATAATATGTTCGCACAGTTTAACCAGTACACGAGAATCCTGTGAATGACCAGCTGGAGAAAGAGGAAATGACAAATTATACACACACATACAATATAAGGATGTACAATATTATCAATTTATACATGTACATGTATATGTAATATGTACATTTTTATTACATGTTCTAGCATGCCTTTTTGTAATTGACCAATCAGATTGTCATGTTGGAGGTAAGTAAATGTACATGGGTAGTAAAGAGACATATTTAATTATATTCTTGCATGTACATTCAATTTTCATCATGGTGACATTCTACATTTTCATAATTCTTTTGACAGACATACATGTTCTGATGTTACAATACATAAAAGATGTAGCTGATTCTGATCAAAATTGAACTTATTGAATTTCTACTAATGTTCAAATGAAGCCAACAACCTAAGGGCTAGTATACAGATAATATTAATTTATAAAGACACTAGTCACACTACATGTACCTATACGTCCATTACGTACATGTATAAAGTAATGAAGGAATTGCAGTAGCTACTTGTACATGTACATTCAATTCTACATAATACTACACATTAAATTACAAGTTACCTACGTAAGTAGAACTTACATACATAACACATCAATTGCAATGGGCTAGACATCCTCAATACACTCACACTGATGGACATGAATAGGCAGAACTTGACCAGTTACATTTACATTTACATTTAGGACTTCACCAATCAGTGACAAGTTAATTTAAATTATTGCTTTTCAAAAATATTTATAAATAATTGAAAGAGAAAATATTAATAAATTATCAGCTACAAATGAAAATAATAATAATAATAATAATATTACAGTTCTTGATGAGAGGGAGTGTGAGTTGATGAGGGAGAGGTAGGGAGACTTGTCTCTGTCATTGTTTCCTTTTGCAATCTTTTAATCTCATTATCATAGTCAACCCATTCATCAATGATACGTACTGCACTTGTTAACTTAGGTTCCCTTGTCATTGGATTATTACACTGAGAGAGAGAGAAGAATAGGGTAAAGAGACACAGTCCGTTTGTAATAGCAAGCTAGCAACAACAT
>NW_003553392.1:0-1849 GCF_000090795.2 Amphimedon queenslandica | reverse complement strand
TCTACCCATCTTCTCCTTGACTTGATTTGTGAGAAGTTGTAACAGTTCAGTCTATTTAATTAAAGCATGTACTATTGTTATTGATATTATTACCGTTTTGTTTGTTACAGTTGTTCTGGTTATGGTATTTTATAGCTACACTTATAGACTATTTTCTGGCACCCTATTGTACTGATTGTATATTTATCTTGTTATTTCCTTCTAGAATTATGAGATTTCCAGCTTATAATATACATATACAGTAAAATAAGGGGAATTAATTGGTCATGGCATTGGCTGACCGCTGTTGACCGACTTTTTGAAGTTATTGCACTTTAATTTAAATGTAATTCTAGTAATTGGCAATGCATTCCATTATGTATGTTTATGGATTCGATTTTATATTGATCTATATGTAGACATACATTTTGAATTATGTTTTCGTCACAATTTTTTTAAAGATTCAGTTAGTTATAGTTAGTCAACTAAAAGTAAATCTGGCCTAACTAAAAGGGTTTTAGTCTAAGTTATAATCAACTAAAACAACACTAGTATTATAAGTTAGCAGTTTGACACTGAACATAACTTTTGCTTGTTTTCAGTCTTAAGTATTAGTGTAATTTTGGCATTAATTTAATGATATTTTTAATGTTAAAGTAATTGTATTCAAGTCATATTAGAATACATGCAGTTTAGTTTATGGTAACTTCTGTCTTTTGACACATAATTTCCTCTCCTTCCTCATTGTATGCAGTAGCTTTGGCATAATACCTACCCTATGAAATAGAATAGTATTAATGATACACTGTATCTGTTACTCACTGGCCAAAAGAGCTTTGGTACTGCATAATTACCATAAAATGAATAATTTAATTGATATATTCCTGGAGTTATTGGACAATGAATCTTAGTCAAATCGAGAAAGAAGTCACAGAAATTAAATTTGTCATCAATGAAAGTAATATTAATGTAATTCTTGAAATTATATGTCAATGTGATATGCAGTATACCCCATTGTATGGTTTTTTCTAGAAAAAGATTAATGTAATACTAGTGAATATGTAACTTACTAATATGAAAAGTTTCTTGCAAATGATACAGCTTTCCACGAGTCATTGGATTAGGAGTTAGTGATGCATTAGTCAATTCAAAAAATTTCTTAGTAACAGCTTAATAGTATTAAAATATATCAATAGTGTATTTTTTACTGAACTTACAACAATCTATGACTTTTGTAGGTTCTTGTTGATAGTATATATAATTGAAACAGGTATATTATTCATTAGTATAGTAGTCAGTATCTTACCATTGTAGTAATTGTTAGTAGATCCAGTCAATGTAGATACTACTAGTACAACTGATAGAAGTAACAGTATATACTCTACTAGTCTACCCATCTTCTCTTTGACTTGATTTGTGAGAAGTTGTAACTGTTCAGTCTATTTAATTAAAGCATGTACTATTGTTATTGGTATTATTACTGTTTTGTTTGTTACAGTTGTTCTGGTTATGGTATTTTATAGCTACATTTATAGACTATTTTCTGGCATCCTAATGTACTGATTGTATATTTGTAATAGTTAATACATAGGGCGGCGTGTTCTATTAAATTTATCTGCACAAGCTTCCAGTCGAGTCGCTAAAAATAGCGCACGAGGCCGAAGGCCGAGTACGCTATTTTAGCGACGAGACCGGAAGCGAGTGCGGATAAATCCGATAGAACACAATGCCACATGTATTAATTGTTTTAATGTATAGCTCCAGCAAAGATTGAACGTGCTCTGCTATCACTGATATTACACTGCTGCACATTAAATAAATGAGTGTGCTATTTATAATATCACACTGCAGTATTGGTAGGAGTGTTTTG
>NW_003553391.1:0-1849 GCF_000090795.2 Amphimedon queenslandica | reverse complement strand
GCATTACATACATTCCTCTTTAATTTTATATTGATTTTGTAAAGGCACGCCCACTTCCTGTAAGTTCCCTCTCTCTAGGACATTCTGTTCAGGATATTTACACAATACACAAGTAGGGCTACCTCTTTTAAAAACCAAGTGCTAGGCTGCAGGAAATCATCAGTAGTGAAGACTGAAGTTTTAAACATACCATCATCTTTATTGCAACCTTCATGTGGCTTGCTCCGATGCATAATGGCATACAGTACTAAAGGTCTTCTTTCCAGCAGTCATTCTTATAAATAAGGGGTTAAATTTAATACATAACTAGTTAATAACCGGAACTTTTACAGTCATGTGTGATGGGAGGGTTCGGAACTTTTCCTATCTAATGTGACCAGAAAAGTGTACGAACCGGGTGGATTCTTTGGAAGAGAACACACACATCTACATTCGTTCAAATTTTTGTTAATTTTAATTTTTTTGTTAAGAGCTAATGGGCAAAAGAAAAATTTTAATATTTTTAAAATTAAATTTTATTTAAAAATTAATAAAATATGTAAAATTTGAACGAATGTTGATGTGTGTCTTTTCTTCCAAAGAATCAACTCTAGTGCGGTGAAGACTAGCTCTTTCTTGTAACTGAATAGTGCATCATGGAGCAGAAAGACAGGGCTTTCATATGAATATGATGAATTGTTTGCCAGTTACTTAGTCATTACTTAGCGAAAATAGGTGAACGACAATACATGGCATCTATGCGAACTTGCATGTGTTCGAAACTTCTACTTAAAAATTATTATAAAAACACAGCAAAGACTGATCTCTATGAAAGTTGTTACAGCTGTAGAGGAACATCTGATCTACAAGATAAAATTATAGCCACTGGTTTCTGATCACTGAACTGTGAGAAAAAGTGTTCGAATATCGATGGTGTGCGATAGTAGGTTGCTGACTCTAATACATACAGTCATTATCTTATTTATACACTATGGGCACACCTTTTTATCTAGACAGTTTTGTTCAGTTTATGTCATCTTAGATTTATACTGTGTTTACACTAGCTTTTTTAACTGAGCCAGCCCTGTTTAAAGTGGGCCAGCACAGTTTCATTTAATAGTGTAAACAGTAACCAAACTGAGCTGAAGTGAGCTGGGCCAAACCAGGCCAGCATGGTTAGTACAGCAGGGCCAGCTCAGTCTGGTTCAGCACGGTTTGGCCCACTTATGTAGTGTAAACGCAGCATTAGAGAAATCGTAACTGGTTTTAAAAGTGATCATACTCAGTATTTCATTTATTAACAATGTTTTATCTAATAAAAAAATTATCACAGTGCACACAGAAGTTAAAGGTCCAAATTATCATCAATTATATAATTAAAGTTACACAGCAGTGTTTTGACTTGTCTTTGTACTTTTATCTGATTTTGACGATAACTTATCCGGAATACTTTCAGAGGAAGTTACAAAAGAACTTTTTTCACGATACAAGAAACTTAAATACCTCTTTGTCAATTTTATAACTTTAATTTTTACAGTTTTAACTGAGCTCCACTTAAGTATGAAGTTCAAAATGCTCAATGGTATCAAACTCATTAGTATGTATGCAATAACACTTGTGTATGGGCTAAAGATTGTATCAAATGTCCCTCTGTCGCATTTTCCAGGGATGTGACCAAATGCCTCGCATTCAAAGTATTCTTTTAAAGCTGCTTGAAACTTTCCAGATTTTGCTGTTATGTCACTTACATGCCCTAAAATATAAACACCAAAAACAATAAATGATGTAAAAACCAAGAGGATTTTTTTCTCAGCAGTGCTAAGCTTAGTACGACTATTCCTGTTCAAGAAATTTGTTTTCTATAACAAAA
>NW_003553390.1:0-1849 GCF_000090795.2 Amphimedon queenslandica | reverse complement strand
AGGAGAGAGAGAAGAGAGAGAGGAGGAGGGAGGGTTAAAGACTATAGTCTCTTGATTTATGAAACCTTTGTAGAAAATCAATATAATCTTCAGCATGAAACCTGCACAGGTCCAGCTTTGAAGCTTTATATGGTCTATATACCTAAAAAAAATAATGATAATAATAATAATCACGTAATTTAATATTGGACAATAACGTTTTGAAAAACATTTTGCCCATAAATCCAATTACCTAATACATATTCCATAGTGCATATAAATATATAGAGAATTATAATAATAGACAAAATATCTGACCTCCATTTTCTTGTAGAGTCCATAATTAAGAACAAGTGTGTGGGTCAGTGCTAATCTGTGAGGCTTCATTGGATGACCAGCACCTGCAGAATACAATATAACCATCTCCCTTCCCTCCCTTCCTCACCATAATGGAAGCTACCGACATCAGGATCATAAAAATAAGCTATTTTCCTTGAGGAGGACATTTTATCATGCAAAGGGAGTGTTCTAGATCAAATTAGAATCAATATCAAATCAAGGCGTCAACTCAGTCTCAAGAAGGAAGGGTGGAGGGAATAAAATGGCTTTCAGAAAGAGGATAGTAACTGATTTCAAATTGCAAGGACTTCAGCTCACCAACGAGGCCACCACGTTCCTAGTGGAGGTACTAGACCTTTATAAAGACAGTGAGGACCTCACGCAGATAATAGACGACATTATAGAAGCAGTTCAGAAGCAGCCACTAAAGAAATCACTCCTAGATAAAGATGTGATAGAGACAGCAGTAGAAGAATGCAACCAAGAAACAGACTCCGACCCAGATAAAGCGCTAGTTCTAATAAATGCATTCGAGACACCACCTTTCACTTATAATCCTGACCAGAAAAAATTCCTGCCAATTCCTCTTCCTTCCATGAAGCTCTTTGCATCTGCTCTGCAAAAGACGAAAGTTTTTCGAGAGCGATACAACCTAATTTATCAACGGACTGTTCGACATCATCTTTTCAGCCCTCCCGTCGTCGGAGCGGCTGGGTCTAGTAAAGGCCCGAAATTTCGATTGCACACGATTGAATACCTCCTAAGCAGTTCTGGTCTCCCTGATAAGATAATAGTACTAGGTATGTTGATACAGCTACGGGAGAGGAAATTCTATTTGGAGGATTTGACGGGTAAAATCGAATTGGATCTCTCGGCCTGTTTATTCCACACTGGGCTTTTTGTCGAGAACTCTATTGTACTTGCTGAAGGACTTTTCAAAGACGGAGTTTTTCATTTATCGGCCATTGGGTGCCCACCCATTGAGTCTTCTGCAATCACTAGGAATTATTTTGGAACTGTTAACTTTTTTGGTGGGCCTTCTCCAATAGCTGCCAAGGCCTCCGTTAAACTCCAGGATATGTTAAAGGGTAACCAAGGGGTCATGTTAGTATTCTTCTCGGATTTATTTCTGGATGATGATAAAGTCCTCGAGAAGCTCCCTCTTCTATTTTCTGGTTATTCTGATTTTCCACCAGCCGCTTTTATATTTATGGGTAATTTTAGCTCCACCCCTTACGGTGCCGACCGACACAAAAGACTGAAAGATTCATTCAAGGCACTTGGCGACATCATGCTTAACTATCCAGATCTA
Source organism: Amphimedon queenslandica (assembly GCF_000090795.2). Lineage (NCBI taxonomy): Eukaryota > Metazoa > Porifera > Demospongiae > Haplosclerida > Niphatidae > Amphimedon > Amphimedon queenslandica. The sequence continues at coordinate 219 of NW_003553390.1, read as the reverse complement.
CTCGAAAAGTCTCAATTTTTCTTTGTCCCTGGACCCCTTGATCCGGGGCCCGGGGATATTCTCCCCCGGCCCCCCATACCATCATGCTTAACATCAGATATCACCAGTAGGATTAGCAATGTCACTTTCTGCTCTAATCCTTGCAGGATACAATTCTGCACTAGGGAGATTGTCGTATTTCGTGAAGACATCTTAACAAAGATGTCGCGTCATTGCGTT
>NW_003553389.1:0-1849 GCF_000090795.2 Amphimedon queenslandica | reverse complement strand
AGGTAGAGACTTCACAATTAAATCGTCATCTGATAAATGTGGCATCTTGCTCTTCTTATCCAATTCCAATTTATATGCCTTTAGCCAATCTCTTACGGTGCTCTCCTTGATATTTTTGTCCTTGTAATGCTTGACTGCTTTAGAGACACCATGATCACGGGCATACCGGGCAATCATAGCCTTTTCCTCTTGAGAAAAGCGTAAGTATTCTCCTCTCTTTTTTGGTCCTTTGCTTTTTGTTAGATCTAAGCTTACTTCCTCAGCAATACAAGCGGTTATAGTGGCGTCCTTATCTCTATTATCTTCACGTTTCTCTCTCTTGAAGTAGCTGTGCAGTGTAGCCATTTTAGTATACAAAGAGGGTTAAATTTTGTTAATAAACTGGTTAGTTAATACTAATAATAATCAACTAGGTATAAAATTTCGTGGATTTGAATGGACCTTTTGCACTTAAGCGATTCTAATTAACGCGCACCCAAAGTGGTGGTAAAATGGCGGATTTTTGGAGGAAAGACAGGCTGAACAATCTTCTCTTTTATCCAGCCATTCTAGCTGTAGGAGCCACTTTGAGCTGTCCTTTTGTTTTAGTATACTCTATTTATCTCTTCTGTAAGTTCTTTGGTTGCTGTTTTGGCTTTTATAGCATTTTATCATAGGAATATTCTCATCCATTGGCCATTCCCGTTTTTCTAAATTTTGCTTTCAGGAGCCAGGGCGCTTGCCCCTCCATTGCTATGAAGACAGAAGTGTATTCAGCTGAGTCCTATGAATAGTGTCAATCATCAGACTTAGTCTCAGTCCATCAGAACCAGGTACGGTGGAATAACTCACTCAGTTGTCATGTTGCAGCTGGGGTGTGGATGATTATGACCATCTTTTCACTTCTTAAAACTGTAGGATTGGTCTTTAATCACATGTAAGAAGCATTCCAAGGAACATAAGTGTGCTGGAATAGTTGAGCATCGTGTAACTAGCTATTGATAGTAATGTCCAGTATGAAGTAAAACACTTCCATCGTTACATGATTTTCATATTTTATTTGATAAAAATTGATGTTAGTTATAATAATTATCTTTGTTATTGTTGAGATAGTTTCTAATTATTGTGTATATACTGTTAATATCATAAAAGTATGTGTAAATACATAAATAGTCGTCTATACAAATGCAATATAGTGACCTAGTGATTACAACAATAATAGTTCTAGCAACAACACCCATAATGTTTTTTATAATTTAAATAACAAGTAAAACTGTTGGGAGAGGATACAAATGGTGTAGAGCCATGAATGAGTCCTGAATGTGATGATTCCTTTCTGCAAGTATTGGATAGCGACACCATAGATATACGACTGTTAGAGGGATTGGAGACTCTTGGCAATTAGCACAATTAGTGCCTACCATCCGTGTTTGCCTTAAGTCACACCCCTTCACAATGGCAGCTATCATGATCCTTTCAAGAAACTACTCCAAATGCTATAAGGTCTACAAATAAGCATTGAATACTACAATAGATAATGATATTGACAGATAATTAAAATTTGTGTTCTATAAGTGCCTTTGAAGCATCATATCTCCTATATTCATGATTCTTTTAAACAAAAACCTCAGTTTTATCCTTCCATTTGCAGACCTATAAATACCAAATTAAATATTACATCAACTTAAAACTGGCATTGCCAAATATTTCATCATAGTAGCTCTCCATTAATGAAAGTCTTACAACCATTCATGATTCTAGTAAGCTGGTTCAGTCCCACAAAGTCAACAAGTGGAAAATACCCTTTAGGCTCTACTGTTGCAGTATCTTCATCTGTAGGCACTTATAAAGGACCCAGTCAACTACTTTA
>NW_003553388.1:0-1849 GCF_000090795.2 Amphimedon queenslandica | reverse complement strand
TTTTACTGGTAACTGACCCTATCAATAGTGATAAATGAAGCATACACTCATCATTCCTCTTCATTACAGATTATTATTATCATTCATATCATTGTTCGTTGTGAGTTGAGGAGGAGACGATTAAATAATAACACGATACACATACCAGGAGACAAATCATTCAAACACAAAGTAACCAACACACAACCAGCACACTTAAATAATGATATATTCACAGTTTAAAGGGTTACTGTTTTAAAAGGTGTGGTTTAGCTATGTAATTCATTACATGATACTTTATTTATTAATAGTTATTTCCTTATTTAGAAGTTACGTCAGATCATATCATGTGACATTGAAAGAGTTCGTAATATTTCATCAGACGTGAGGCTAGTGGATCAATCATTGGATCCGTCTGCTTTCGGAACTTCTTCAGGTAATTATTATTATTATTATTTATTATTAATTACCTAAAAATTGGTAATTTTCACCTCTAAGTGGGTGGCCATTTTTAAAGATGATAGTTCAGAATCTTCTTTATTGTATAAGATGAGTATCTCTTCTTAATAAATGAACCTCATTAATTAATTGATTAATAATGGTTGTTGTTGTTGTTTATTGTTGTGTTGTTTATAAGTTTATTAATGAGCCAATAATGCCTTGACAATGGTGTTTGTAATACTGCCAATAATAATCATTTATTGGCACAATGACATTGTTTATATATACAAGTTATTGGGATATTGTAAACTATCACTTAATTAACCTTCACCTTCAGTCAGTTATTATTATAACAGGGAACTATATACTACTGGTCTTTGGGACCTTACTTGAAAAATTGAAGTCAGAATAACCTCAAACTTTCTACACAGCATAAGGACATCAATATGTATCAAAAAATGTAATAAAAATTTGTGGTGATTTCGGAGTCATTTTTTTGAAAAAACCATGGGCTATATATAGCCTTGGGTATTTTTCAGAATTTTGGCATTTTCTTAAAATGGCCGTAACTTGAAAAATTGAAGTTGGAATCAACTTAAACTTTCTACACAGCATAAGGACATCAATATGTATCAGAAAATGTGATAAAAATTTGGGGTGATTTCGGAGCCATTTTTTGAAAAAACCATGGGCTATAGCCTTGGGTATTTTTCTGAATTTTGGCATTTTCTTAAAATGACTGTAACTTTAAAAATTGAAGTCAGAATTGACTCAAACTTTCTACACAGCATAAGGACATCAATATGTATTAGAAAATGTAATAAAAATTTGGGGTGATTTTGGAGCCATTTTTTGGAAAAACCCATGGGCTATAGCCTTGGGTATTTTTCAGAATTTTGGCATTTTTTTAAAATGGCCGTAACTTGAAATGTACAGGATATTACAGTTATTGTATGCTAATTAGTGTATGTCATTATGATGAGTAAAGTATTGTGCTATTTATAACATTTATTTATTTATTTATTTATTTACAATAATTAAATTGGAACTAATCTAAGTATTTGTTTAGAAGGAAGTGTTTAGACATTGTGTCATTGATGAGTGTCTAAAAACAGGATATTATAATTATGACAATTATCATTCTTACATTGATACATGTAAACACTGCCCATACTCACTATTGATATTATTAACATGTTCTATGTATACTATTAGAATTCATTATTTATGATTGGTAATTCTCAGATATTTCTTTATTACGTTGATCCAAAAACTGTCATCAAGTTTTACCTTAACAATATCAGTGATATACATGTCTGTACATGTGCATATATTGTATTAAGAGCAAAACCAAATCACTATATTCATACTAACCCTTTCCTTCTCCCTCTCACTCCTTCCTATCCCTCTCTCTCCCTCCCTCCTTCTC
>NW_003553387.1:0-1849 GCF_000090795.2 Amphimedon queenslandica | reverse complement strand
ATGAATATTAACTTTATAATGATCTATATTAAAATTGAAATACCTTGTTGCTGACAATAAGTGAAAGCACTGATTGTACTAGCAGGTCCCAGTAATTGTTGATAGGCTCTGACTGTGATGCTATAAGTTGTTCCTTCTCTCAGTCCATTCAGTGTGATTGCATCATTACTACTTCCGTCCAGCGGTACTATCTGCCCAGGGTCCGTGTCACTAGTGACATTGACTACATATCCATCAGCATCAGATGAATTAAGTGCAGTCCAACTGACAGTGATAGAGGTAGTTGTCTTGCTGACCTCAGTAAGAGAAGAGGGAGCAGTTGCTGGTACTAATATTATTGATATCAAATATTATTATTAGCATTCATAAACATTACCTTTTATAGTTACATCACGTGTTCTAGTTGGTTGATCAGTAACTTGCACTACACACTGATACATTTGATCTCCAGTGGTTGATTGACTGATTGATCCACTACTGACAGTCATTCCATCCCATGTGATAGTAACAGTATAACTTATTCTGTTGGTATCACCATCTAACTCAGTGCCCGCAGTACAAGGATTAGCATTACTATCATCATTACATCCAGTATAACTAGCCAGTGCAGTACTACCAATGCTCATACTAATATCATACCCATGATGTCCAATTTTAGTACAATTCAGTTTGTATTCCTGAGGATATACTGTCATATCAGAAGGAAGATCAGCAACAGTAAATGATTCTATCTCTGGAAAATCCTACAAATGAAATCATTACATCAGTAAGTGATTATAGTCTCCTCTTACTGAATATATTAGCAAAGATGATGTTAGTACCAGAAGTTGAACAATCAGTGGGTAGACAACACTTGTACCAGCCTTCTGTAGTTGCTGATAGTGACTGAGCAAGATAAAGACTGATAGTAGCATCAGGTGAAGTGACAGAAGTACAACGAAAAGGATCACTGGCACTATTACTGTTACAGTCAACAGGATCATCATCAGGATCAGCAACTCTAACCCACTGACCAGTAGTTAGACTAGTACCAGGTAATACACATGATATAGCTTCATTAGCTGCATTAACAGTATTATCCCAAAAATATGATCCATTAGGATAACAGGTCCCTTCATTAGATCTAGTCAGGTAGATACCTATAAAAACCTATACAGTTGTTATTATACACATCCAGTGTCTTACCTGAGGAAGGTGGACATTGACTAATAACTTCACTAGCACTCAACAAGAAGACAACAGATACAACGACTAACATTGGCATCTTCTTTGTAAAATTCGAGGCAAAAATCTTATTAATAATTAGTAGTAATTATTATTAAATTGAAAAATTAAAATTAAATTTCTAAAATTACATGATTTACGGCAGGAAAAATAAAATGCATAACTATAACAAAATCTCTAATAAAAAGTGAGACATAAAAATATTTGCAATAAAAAATATTAATAAATTATCATCAGTATAATACTGTTATTGTTTGTTAATTGAGAAGTTTCCATACGTGCTGTTCATCTGAAGGTACATGTCAATCACATCATATATGGAAGTATACTGCTCCTGTAAACAGATAATATCATTAATACACTAGTACCCACTCATATATCTAGTATATACCAGTGTAGTCACAGCTCCTGGTTTACTCCTTCTCACAGCTTTAGTCACTTGAAACACATCCACTACACCTTCTGCCTTACACTGTTCTAGACCAATACTCACTGAACAATACACTCCTGAACGACTCACTGTATCACTACGCACACACACAATAATCAATTACTCATCATTAGTCTATCAGTATAACTCTCTCTCTTACCTACAGTGTACCACTACTGGTCCTCCTCCAATCTT
>NW_003553386.1:0-1849 GCF_000090795.2 Amphimedon queenslandica | reverse complement strand
TTCAAGAATCCTGCATTTCTAAGAGTTCGTGAATAGCTTGCAAAGTGCACCAAGTGGCAATGGAGATGCAGAAATTTGTGGTTTTAATTTTGCGATAGAGAAAAAATGTGAAATTTTGCAAAAATAAACTGGTATATGTTAATTGTGATAATGTCCAGAACAATATACAGTTTACAGTAAAATTTTAGACTAATAAACTTTTTCTTTATGAAATCTTGATGCATTGGAATGTGCTAATTGATTAACTGTCCTTCCCTTCCTCTATTGTATGCAATACTGTTAGCTACCTTTCATTCACAAGTGATCAGTTCATTCTAATCCAATGGATGTATCATCACTATATGCATACATAAGAAAGTCAAGGTTCTGTAACTGTTATAACCATATCAATTGATTGATTTGTTTTATTTATTATTATTTATGATCTTTCAGTGTTAATGTATGAAGCAGTTCCTAGTATTATTTCACATTCACACTAACAATTAATAAATTCATATCTGCTGAATCACTCTTAAGGCTCATTGACATGTGTACATCAATTAATGGCCACATTAACTTATTGAACTATTTCCTTTTATGTTAAATTGGCCATGGGTTATACTTAATACTTTTCATTTATAATTATAATATAAGTGACATGACACTATGACAAAGCTGGCTCATAGTGTCATGTTGAGCTCGCTCAGGCTCGCCCCAATAATAATCCTCAATCTGTCAAATGAAGAGTTTAAGCACTGTATACCGTACAAGATGATTTATTGGCGAGGAATTAATATTAGCGATTGGCAGTTCTATGAAGAAATCACCAATATAAAATTCGCCATTTTGTTTCAATCTGAGCATGCTCAATGGCACGTGGCACAAAATTGCCAATATAAAATTCACCAATTTCTTTCCACATGCAAATTCGCCAAAATATTACTCCCGCCATTAAATCATTTTGTATGTTGGTCATTTTTGTGGCATTTTGTTTTTTTTTGTGAACCACAAAGATAGCCGAGAACTGCCCAAACAAAATATTATAGACCCAATCTATATTATAGCATGTAATTTGTCTGCTCTTCATTAATAACTGGGACTATCATTAAACCACATCAATTGATTAACTAGCTATTTCTTTGTTTTATTTATTATTATTCATCATCTGGCAGTGTAAATGTGTGAAGCAATTTCTAGTAATATTATTTCACACTTAATAATTAATACATTCATATCTGCTGAATCATTCTTAAGGTTCATTGACATGTGTACATCAATTAATGGCCCATTAACTTAATTAACTAAAGTATTTCTCTTTATGTTAAAGCGGCTATGGGTTATACTTTTCATATTTAATTACCGGTGACACTGATATGACATGATATGACACTATGACAGGTTTATTTCCTGCCATAGTGCACAATTAATGTATTACATGTCTCTTTAATTCATTTCTCTCCCCCCTCTCCCTCCCTCTCTCTCTCTCCCCTCTACAGACAGTTGATGTTATTAAGTGAATTATTTGATTGTTCATTTGTGGAGCAGTTCATAGTGCCAGTGGCTATTAGACTAGGACATGATAAAGTAGCTCAGATAAGAGACTCCGCCTCCAGACTGGTTAGTACATTCATCCCTCTATTGGTTACTCTTATTATCATTATTTTATTTATTTTTGTATTATTCATGTACATGTACATACACAGTAGTATGGAAGTTAATGGTTATACATGTACATGTAAAAATTACCGTATTTTATTACCTTTAATTTGACAACACCTTATTTTGGCTATTTTCCTGCTACATATATTTTAAAAAATAATTTTGGTGATTTTGGAATTTGCATTACTATGTACATGTACATTAATAATGA